>NC_053162.1:140880544-141180544 GCF_016835505.1 Polypterus senegalus | reverse complement strand
GGAGGCGGCCAGGAGAAAGAGAGGCGCAGGACTGTGTGGCCTGGACATTGGGGGAATCGGTGCTGGAGGCACTGGGGTTTGTGAGTGCACTGAACTGTAAATATTGTGTACAATAAACGTGTGTTGGGTGGAACTATGTTGTCCGTCTGTGTGTGTCCGGGCCAGCATTTACACAGGTAAACTCAAACTTGGGATAAACATAACAAGAAACAATACAATCTCTTAGAGATTAACAACATGGGTTTCAATCAATCTTTATTTACAAGGATGAGAGGCTTACTAAGTTGCCTATTCTTATATCTCTTGTTTTGTATGACTTGTCTCTCTTTCTGTCTCTTTCTCTCTCTCAGCATTTGCTTCTCCTTCTTCTCCCACCTGTATATTTGCCTAAAAATCACTTCCCAAATTCCCAAACCACTTAGCCCTGCAGCATCCTTTGATACTCATGTGCTCTTGAGCCTTTCATAACCTTTAACCAGTGAGGACTCTCAGATTGCCTATGGGCTGCTTTATTTAAGTGGGTTAAAATACTCTGAGTGGTGCACTGAGAGTAACAACGCTAGAGCAGCTATGGTATTTGGATAGTGTGGCCATTGCATGCACCATTATATTTTTACAGAATGATTACAATCAAATGCCTTAAATTTGTAAATGATATGCATTTAATTTCAATATATTTGATAAATACTGCATCATTAATGTGAATCTGAAAAAAGGGAGGCCACACAAGAAACCCTAAGCTGCCAGAACGCGAAAACGAGCAGAAATGTACATTTTTGTGCAAATGCACCATTTATACATAAGTCCCATGGTCTGAGAAAGAGTCTGAAGGTATTAAACAAGTAGTGTAGTTTGTTAAACTCATTAATTACATTATATTTAACATTGTAAAGGATTAAATTATGACTCCAGTATAATGCTTAATCCTGTACGATGTTAGACTTTTTGGTAGATAGCTTCAGAGAGGTTGGTTCTCCCAATGCCTACATATGCCAGCTGATCCAGTACCTTGAGCATAGGGTTGCTGAACTTGAGGATGAGATACAGTAGCTGTCCTGAATTACTGTAAGGAACTGCAAGATCTTGGCCCAGTGTCCATTAGGAACTTAGTGTGCACTCCAAGGTGGCTCAGGAGGAGACCCCAGACCAGACAGGCAGAGACAGGTGGGTTCACAGTCAGTTATAAGTGTAAGGCAAGAGGGGAAAGCTGTCCGAAGACATTTGATCATTAGAACGTTGGAACAATTGTGACAAAAAAGGCCATTCAGCTCAACAAGTTCATCCATCCTATTCACCTAGACAGTCCAAAATAATGATCAAGTTGAGATTTGAAGGTCCCTCCAACTACATCTAGATAATTTAGTAAACACTTCAGAGGAGGTACAGAAAAATGAAAGAAAAATGGAAGCATAAGCTATGCAGTGAGTCTCCTAAAATACCACAATTAATGATCATATGATATATGAAGTGTCTCATTAGGCATGCCATTATTTGAATCTGAGGATACTTACATACTGTGGTGAGCTGGTGCCCTACCTGGGGTTTGTTTCCTGCTTTGTGCCCTGTGTTGGCTGGGATTGGCTCCACCAGACCCCTGTGACCCTGTGTTAGGATATAGCGGGTTGGATAATGGATGGATACTTACATAACAAACAACGTTAATGCACACATTATTTTTACTATCCTGACTTTCTGGTTCTTGACTTTTGCTCTGATTTCCTTCATTACAATTTTTGATTAATGATTTGGCTTAGTTGAAAGAGATGCTTTTCTGTTTTGTTTTTTTTTTTGTGATCAAGATTTTATTAAATAAAAGCAAAATAACAGGAGATAAAAAACACACAAGCATAAGACAGAAAAGAAACCAACCAATCTCTGTTTAATAATAATAATAATAATAATAATAATAATAATAATAATACTAATCCACCTATCCATTTTCCAACCCGCTGAATCCGAACACAGGGTCACGGGGTTCTGCTGGAGCCAATCCCAGCCAACACAGGGTACAAGGCAGGAACCAATCCTGGGCAGGGTGCCAACCCACCGCAGTAATAATAATAATAATAATAATTCTTTACATTTATTTTTGCTATTTTCTCACTACTCAGAGTGCTTGTTACATAGTGTGTGTGGAGCCACTTCAACTACCACTATTTTTTGTCTTACATTTCCTCACCTGGTCATCCCTTTAATCCTTGGTAGCCTTGACAAATTGTTGATTCCTTATGGAGATGTGCAACATTGTACGTTCTACTGTTTATGCTTTATATGATTATGGCTGCATTTATTCTATGACAGTCCCTTTCTTTGCCCAGATGTTTGCCCTGCCCTTTAATCTTACTTGATTTGCATTGTAGGGTTCTGCCAAGTGTTCTGTTCCTCTGTCAAAGTAAATCTTTTATGTAACTTTTTTTGCTTTTTGAAATTCACTCTCATCTTCCCCTTTCTTCAAAAGATCATCTGCTACTGATAAACTGGAGCAAATGTGTTATCTCTTTAGAAGGAGAAGAGGTGAATTACCACACACTAGTGTATACTAAGATATGTCAATAGGGTTTTAAAGAAATGACATCCAGACTCTTTTACTTTGTGCACAAGCTTTTTAAAAATGCGAACAGCTTTTACCACCAGATCTTTAGATTGCAGAAAATGAACAGTACATGTGGCATGAACAATCTTCCAGCTTTCTGCAAAATTGCTGGGACTTGCATTTGAAAATTGCAGTTGTTTGTTTATAAACACTTGCATTGGCATGCCATGTCTGGTAAAACATAGACTTTATACACATAATGACATTTTCAGCTGTTGTTATATTCACTCCACATACTTCTGGATAAATGAAATAGTAATCAGACACAATGAGGTCATCTTTTTGGTTACAAGAAAAAAGGTCAACCCCTATGGTTTCTGGGGTATTAGATTGGTTTCAGCGGCTCCCTTGGGTTGTTGACTTTTACTGAAAACAGTTTTGGACACTTTTCTCAGCAATGTCTTGGTTTATTCTTTACAACCACAATAACAATGCTTCTTTTTTTAAACATATACTCCCACATACTATAAAGTCTATTTTTCAACACTTCCCCCCACATCTTTTTACTTTCAGGTACAATCAAAACATTAGGGACTTAGTAGTTAATACAGTATGAGGCTGCACCTCTTCTGCTTATTATTCTGATAACCCCTTAATGTTCAACATTTAGCAAAATGGGTCATTTTCAATGTTTAAGATGCAGCTCTTGTAATAACATGTGTCGGAGATGGCTGGGGGGCGACCCGGCCGGGACACCCAGGAGGACCGGAGGAGGGCTTACGCCTTCCCTAGACCATGTGGGGGTGACCACCCTGGTATGTTTGGGGGCCATGGGTACAGAGCTTTGAAGCTCAACCCGGTAGGGGCCTGTGGTCAACGCCAGGGGGCACCCCTATGCCTTTGGAGCCCTGGAAGTGCTGGGGGGAAGAAGAACAGGGACACCCGAAGTGCTTCTGGGGATGCAGCCGGCACTTCCGCCACACTGGGGTGTGTCGGTGGAAGATTGCCGGGGCACACCTGGAGCACATCCGGGGGAGCATAAAAGGGGATGCCTCTCTTCATACAATGGCTAGAGTTGGGTGAAAGAGGATGAGGTCTCTGGAGAAGGCAAGGAGACGGCCTGAAGAGAAGGAGGCATAGTGTGTTGTTGGCCTGGACTTTGGGGACTTTGGGGTGTGTTGCACTTTTGTAAATACTAGGAATGAAGAATAAACGTGTCGTGGGTGACATGAATGTGTGCACCTGTTTGTGTGCGGGTCGGTTATCTTACATATTAAAAGGTAATCAAATTCTCACCATCAATATCTGTCCTACTTTAAAACAACAGTAACAGTAGAGGGGTAATTTATGTGTTGATTTGCCCCATCTGTTTTTTACCTTGGAAAAACATTAAGACTGGTTTAAAACAGTATCATGGAGCATGAAAGCAATATTTGGACGGGCTCTATTCTTTATCCTGTATCAAGACATTTTACAGGATAAAGCATTCTGCATCTTAAATTAAATATAGTTACACATTCTGTGAGAGGTGCAGACTTTGATACCCGTTTATTACAAATTGAAGCAGCCTGAATCTTTATCTGAAATAAATTATCACCAGAAGGCCTTAATGAAAGCAATGGATTAGCCCATAGCACTTTATAATATCCATCCATCCGTTTTCTAACCCGCTGAATCCGAATACAGGGTCAAGGGGGTCTGCTGGAGCCAATCCCAGCCAACACAGGGCACAAGGCAGGAACCAATCCTGGGCAGGGTGCCAACCCACCGCAGTAATAATAATAATAATAATAATAATAATTCTTTACATTTATTTTTGCTATTTAATAACTTTCAGTAATAAAGCAATATCAGAAAGTTTGTAATGTTTAACAGATCATGAGTTCATATTCATTCAAATAGTTATAAATGTCATTAACTGCACTGCTGGCTGGAACTGGCTCCAGCAGACCCCCATGACCCTGTGTTAGGATATAGCGGGTTGGAAAATGACTGACTGACTGACTGTCATTAAATGATAATTCATACATTAGGTAATGTACTTTTAAACATTTAAAAACGATTTAACAAATGGTTAGGAAGGCATTTTTACCGTTTGTGAACACATTACTCATGTTGACACTGCATTCACTAATGTCTAGCTTATTAGGGACAAATATCTTTAAATATTAGTTTCACATGCTTTATTTATCATATGCAAGTGTGTGGTTCATGAGTTGTACAGTCTGTAAAACTGGTTATTTAATGTTCTGGCCTGCTTGTAACACTGCAAGAATTTTTGACAGCTTTCACACTTTGCATGTTTTCAAATCAGTTATTCATGAATTGTTCTTAAACTGTAATGATTTGTGAATTTTTACGAATCATTTATTCGTTATTTATAAATGTTGCATGTCCCAATCTAAAGTTGAAACTTTTCATTCATTATATAAGTTTGCACATGTTTACAAACCATGTATTCGTTTGTTCTGGAGGTTTTTGCAGTACCTAGTCTAAAGCTGAAACTATGCATGCATTATAAAGGAGTGTAAATGGGTAATTAATACATTCATAGGCACTGGGATACATGATGGCCAGGTCTGTGCCCTGCTGAAGAAAGCAACATGATGTAAGGAGTAGTTTGTTGAACAGTTTAGTTTTATCCTTGTAACACAAATGAACAGCAGGAACAACTCAGTTTGAATTAACATATGTCTATTGCCTCAGTAACAGATTTGCAATACATCCATCCATCCATCCATTATCCAACCCACTATATCCTAACTACTGGGTCACGGAGTTCTGCTGGAGCCAATCCCAGCCAACACAGGTGATTTTGCAATACAGTATGTTCTAAAACAAATTATATTCCCCTTTCATCATAAAGAAATAGTTATGCTAAGACTTTGTTATAAGAAAAAAACTTTAGATTATGTTATTATATCATTCAAGTTACAGTATATCTCCAGGAAGCAAATAACACACCTCTCAAACAGTTTCAGTCCCAAATATAGTTATGAAATATTTTTCTGTCTGAAGATGCAAACCAAACATTATTTCCATTTTCAAAAATATTCCCAATTAGCCTGCTACCTGTTAATAGATTAAGAATAAACAGCAACATGTTATTGTATGCTGATATTCAATTCACATTTTGTATGATCTTTGGCAAGTTTTGTATCATTTGTATAGTATTTGACGTAATTCATTTTCTGTTTTTCACTTTTTTAACTATTATGTACTTTTTGATCCTGAACTGATTTCATTTTTTATAGGTGTGTACATAGTCCACTAATTTAAGATTTCCTGTGATCAATGTATTTGTCTCTGCCAGAAAGGTATGATAAATGGGGTTTTAAAAGAACTGTAAAGAAAACTTTGCTGTAACTATTATTTGGCATTTTATGAAAAAATGTTAATTATTTATTTTGTTATTTTTCCTGTTTGTTCATGGTTTTTCAGTTATTTATCAGACCACACTGCTTGGCCCTGAAGCAGGGTCAGCTGTTCCCAAAATGTGTAGGCTGTTTCACTTTGTGGTTGCTTTCTTCGGGAGTTTCAAAAAAGTTTGAAATCCCCGAGGCATCTCTTGTTTGTTTCGAGTGGCCAGTCCCCGCTTGCTCAGGATTGAACACCACTGAACATGAACTTCTATCCATCTTTTTTTCTTTCCCTGGAAATGCAATAACATGGAACTGTTTGACAACTAAGTACATTGAACTACATGACTGATTGATTATTGTTTGTAGCACTGCTTATTTTTTCATGCTTGTTTTTTATATTTTACTTTCATATTAAGTATTAGATTAATCTTTTCTCTTTGGTGTCTTCTTTTAGGTTTGTTCTTTGCTAAAAAAAAAAATACCACATGGGCACTTAAAATTTTAATTTGTGACTTTCAATGATTTTCTAGGATTTTCTTTAGTAGTCCTTCAGAATCACTATTTTGTTGTCCCTGTACTGTATATAAAAACGTGCTAATTCACAGTTAGTTCAGCCCTGAAATTCCAGTACTTTCAGTCATTTCCATTCAGACCAACCATTTACTATAACTTTTAACTGCTTAAATCAGGGCTGGCTAGCTCTGATCCTGGGGGTCCACCATGGCTACACGGTTTTATACTAATCATCTTCATTTAATTGACTTGGGACTTAAGACGTTTATATCGGGGTGAGCAACAGTAGTCCTGGAAGGTTGCAGGGGCTGCTGTTTTTCTCCCAACACATTTGCTTCATGAGAAGTTCTTTATTGCTGATGAAGCACTTATTGTGCTTTTTATGTTTTATATTAATTATCTCTCCTTTTAAGATTTGAACTGTGTAATGCTTATTTTAGTCTTAAACTGCAGAATTCACTGTTTTTAATTGTTCCTCATTAGCAATAAGATGCAAATGACAAATGAACCAGCAGTTCTCCATCTATAGCTTGTTTCAATTTACTACTGTGTGTATCCAGCTTGCACTATGTGGTTTAATAAAGTACTCAGAAGGAAACTAAAGAGAAAGTGAAGAACTGAAAACTATTCATTCACTTTAGACTTCAAATCATTTGTAATTCATCAACAGAAAGGAAAAATCTTCTATGATTTAAGGATGACCTGGTATTACAGAGTTAAAACACTAAAAAGTCATTATAACAAATAAGATCTGTTGCTGGCCAGGGTTGTTAACTAATTAAGCATCTGGGTTGCAACAAAAACCTGCAGCCATTGTGGCCCTCCAGGACCAATGTTGATCACCCTTTGCTTAAATGGTCCAGCTTTTTCTGTTTGCTGTTGAATGATCTGCATTATAGCATTTGCTGTATTGCGTCTCTGTAATCAAGTCCACATTTAGCCAAGCCTCATCAGAAACTTTGTAATTATTTGGAGCCTTTTGATCAACAGCTCTTGATGGAGTATTTGCATTGAACATCTGCAGTCCAGGTCTGTGTTTTACATTCAGTGCATAGTGATGCACTTTTATCACTATGCCTCAAATGCATACTTGACAATCACTGTGATCTCAATCCTTTATGATCACTTTCCATAATGAAAATTTGTACTGCAACATAATTATGAAACCTTATGAAACCTCAAATATGCCACAGATTTATGAAACTTTATGGGCATACCTGTTTTCTGGATTTGTCAATGACTGAGGTGCACATAGCAATGCCTGCCAAATGTCACTGTGTTTCTGAAATGTAACAGCTCCAAAATCTGTTTGAAATTCATCAGAGGAAATTTTGATAGGCCCAGCTGGAAGTTAAGATTTCTGTACTGATTCTGAATATTTTCTTGAAATGTTGCCAATGTGAACTCCACCCAGTTTACTTTAACAAAAAAGAAAAGGATTGTCATTTCAAGAGAAACATCTGTGTTCATCAAGCTTCCCAGAATTACTCCTACACTAAATGTCTGACTAGGATAAGAATTTGTGTTACAGCAGAATAGGACCTTAAAAGTATTGATGAGGTGTCCTACATTCACTCCCAGTAAGGTGCAGGAATAAATAACATCACAATTTTATGGCACCCCTGAGACACAAAATGGTGCTCATGAAGGTGTTTTGTAGTTACCTTGGATGACATTTTTGTAGTTTTCTGCCACTATACCTAAGGCTTCAGTTCTAAGATAATCTTCTTCTTCTTTCGGCAGCTCCTGTTAGGGGTTGCCACAGCTGATCATCTTCCTCCATATCTTTATATTCTGTGCATCTTGTTCTGTTACACCCATCTACTGCATGTCCTAGTAACAATAATCTTCTTATATAATACGCTACCGTGGCTGTCTGTTTGTCTATCCAGTATTTTAAATCACCTGTAGCTCGCAAACCGTTTGAACTAGGTAGAAGTCATAGGCGGCGCTGTGAGTGGCAGCCTTTCCAGCAGCTCTGTGTACAACTTTATATTTCTACCTTTTTCTCTATCTCTCTGATCACTCCTACCACTTTCTTCTATGTGGGTTCATTCCTTGGACACTTTTTACTACTTTTGTACTACTGGACATGGATTTTTACACACCGAGACTTGTCTATTCAGGTAGTCAAATTCAAGCACTAAGAACAAAGGCCCATGCCGGTGTGGTTCCCTATTTACCTGACGAGGTAAGAAGGCGGTATCATGGCAGCAGAGCCGGTTCTAAGCTAAAGGCTAAGCGGCTAGCGAGGAAGTGGCGATACAAGCCTTCGGTGCCTTCTGTGATCCTGGGAAATGTGAACTCACTACCAAATAAAATCGACGAACTGGCTGCACTGCTGAAAAATGTCAGGACCTACAGAAAATGCAGTTTGCTGTGTTTTTGTGAAACATGGCTAACAACTAGCATCCCAGATGCTAATGTGGAGCTACCCAGGTTTAGCACAGTTAGAGCAGACAGAGACGCAAATATCTGCGGGAAGCGGAAAGGAGGAAAACTCGCTGTCTATGTGAATACAATGTAGTGCAACCCTGGACATGTATACATCAAAACCTCCACTTACTGCAGGGACATCGAACTGTTGGCCGTAAGTCTGCGTCCCTACTACTTGTCCAGAGAGTTTGGACATGTCATTGTTGTTATTGTTTACATCCCTCCTCGAGCGGACGTGAAGATAGTGGGTGACATCATCCACGCCACTGTTGCTAAACTACAAACACAGCACCCAGAGGCGCTTGTGCTAATCTCTAGAGACTTTAACTAAGTGACGTTGGACAAAACATTACCTGCCTTCTCCCAGTATACGGATTGTAACACAGGGAAATAGGACCTACTGTTTGCAAACGTTAAAAATCGCATACAGCGCCACCCAGCTGCCTGCGCTTGGTAAAGCAGATCATAACCTGGTTCTGCTTCAGCGTTACTACAAACCAAGAGTGAGGGAGCTACCTACAACCACACGCTCATTTAAGAAGTGGTCCCCTGAGGCAAAGCAGGCTCTGAGAGACTGCTTTGGAACTACGGACTGGGATATCCTACAGGGATCATACTGTATAGTGAGAACATTGAGGAGGTTGTTGACTGCACTACTGACTACATCAACTTCTGTATGGACATTGTAGTTCCAGTAAGAACAGTACGCTGCTATGCTAGCAACTAGCCATGGATTACAAGTGACATCAAGGGCCTTTTGAACCAGAAGAAAAGGGCTTTTAAAGGTGGTGATCAGCATGAGCTCAAGCGCATGCAGAAGGAACTCAGAGTCCAGCTCAGTGAGGTGAAGGAGCAGTACAGGAGAAAGCTTGAGAAGAAGTTGCAGAATAACAGCATGAAGGAAGTGTGGGATGGAATGAAGATCATCACTGGCTGCAGCTCGAAGCGGGGTGCCACCATTGAGAGAGACGTGGAGAGAGCAAACCCGATGAACAACTTCTTTAACAGGTTTGACCACCCTAACCCATTCTCACCTCAGAGTACTGCATCCTCCACCCATCCCTCTGCTAATATCAGCATAGGAAAGAGTTTTCCCCCACTCACAATTACAGCAGACCAGGTAAGCAGAGAGCTGAGGAGACTTCGTGCCAGCAAAGCAGTGGGTCCAGATGAAGTATCACCACGGCTGCTGAAGGCCTGTACGTTTGAGCTAGGGAGTCTACAGCGCAACTTCAACCTGAGCCTGGAACAGGGGAGAGTCCCGAGGCTTTGGAAAACATCTTGCATCACCCCAGTCCCAAAGGTATCACGTCCTGGTGAGCTGAATGACTTCTGGCCTGTCGCTCTGTCGTCACATGTAATGAAGACCATGGAGCGGCTGCTACTTCACCACCTGAGGCCACAGGCCCGCCACGCCCTCGAACCTCTGCAGTTCGCATACCAGGAGAAGGTGGGAGCGGAGGATGCCTTCATCTATATGCTACACTGATCCCTCTCCAACTTGAGAGGCAGTGTTGCTGTAAGAATGTTGTTTCTGGACTTCTCTAGCGCCTTCAGCACCATCCAACCTCTGCTCCTTAGGGACAAGCTGATAGAAATGGGAGTAGATTCATACCTGGTGGCATGGATTGTGGACTGTCTTACAGACAGACCTCAGTATGTGCGTCTCAGGAACTGCAGGTCTGACATTGTGGTCAGCAGGACAGAAGTGCCGCAGAGGACTGTGCTTTCTCCAGTCCTGTTCAGCCTATATAAATCGGACTTCCAATACAACTCGGCATCCTGCCATGTGCAAAAGTTCGCTGACGACACTGCTATCGTGGGCTGCATCAGGAGTGGGTAGGAGGAGGAGTATAGGAACCTAATTAAGGACTTTGTTAAATGGTGCGACTCAAACCACCTACACCTGAACACCAGCAAAACCAAGGAGCTGGTGGTGGATTTTAGGAGGCCCAGGCCCCTCTCTGACCCTGTGATTATCAGAGGTGACTGTGTGCAGAGGGTGCAGACCTATAAATACCTGGGAGTGCAGCTGGATGATAAATTGGACTGGACTGCCAAAACTGATGTTCTGTGCAAGAGAGGACAGAGCCGACTATACTTCCTTAGAAGGCTGGCGTCCTTCAACATCTGCAATAAGATGCTGCAGATGTTCTACCAGAAATTTATGGCGAGCGCTCTCTTCTATGCGGTGGTGTGCTGGGGAGGCAGCATAAAGAAGAGGGACACCTTATGCCTGGACAAACTGGTGAGAAAGGCAGGCTGTATTGTAGGCACGGAGCTGGACAGTGTGACATCTGTGGCAGAGCGACGGGCACTTAGCAGGCTCCTGTCAATCATGAAGAATCCAATGCATCCACTGAACAGTATCATCACCAGACAGAGGATTAGCTTCAGCAACAGACTGCTGTCACTATCCTGCTCCACTGACAGACTGAGGAGATCGTTCCTCCCCCACAATATGCGACTCTTCAATTCCACCCGGGGGTGGAAAACTTTGACACTACACAAGATTACAGACTGTTATACCTGCCTCACACTAACCACCTTGCACTTTTTAACTTGCACTGCGCTTTTATTGCTCTTTAATTAATATTGTCAGTATGCTTCTGCTGGAGTATGAGAATTTCCCCTTGGGGATTAATAAAGTATCTATCCATCTATCGAACCGTTTGAACTATTGACCTGAAATTTGGTACACATACTGTATACTATGTGATGTCTACTGCCCGCTTTCGGGGTGATGATTGACCTTCAAGGTTATTCCTCTTTTTATTTAATTTTATTGTAGAATCAACCCTCGGCAGCAGCCAAAAGGGCGGCTGTGCGACGCATGTATACGGACGCCATTCTTATTCCCTACCACCTTTGCCGTCACTTCCCCAAACTCTTCATATCTTAAATCATTCTTGAGGCAGATTGAAGACGTAAGTGCCAGCTTAAGTGAAAAATTAAGGATAACTTACTAAGTAATTGCAACACAAACACTGACTTAATAAGTTTTAATGCGTAATGATGCCAACAGAAGAAGAGAAGAAGAGGGCCGCTAGGTTAGAGAAAAGAAGAGCTTGTCAGGAAGCAGCAAGTGCATCAACCTCTGAGCAAACGAATGCTAAATGTACAGAGAAAGAGTATGAAAACTATGAATGCTCAAGTCAAGTCTATTCAATGCATGTTATTGTGCAGTGTTCCATTACTGTAATATAATGGGAGATAGAAAGTGCACAGCTAAAGAGGTTCAGTTTTCATGTGTTTTATGAAAGATAACAGTAGAAGTGCAAGTAGAAAACACTAAATCTGTACAGTTCATTCAGCGCGATTATATTATAGTCATCTGTGTTACCCTCTGTTTGCATATCCTACAGATACACACCTACTGTAATTAACAATTGAGCATTTTCGTATGTACTGTCTTGGACCCAAATCTTAGTGGTGTATAATGTGCACAGAGCTGAGGCTGGACTGGAAAGAGAAGGCAGTTGGGACAGATGAGCTGTTGGAAGAAAGCACTGTACCAGTAAGACTGACTACTGGAAGTCTGCTTCTCGTATCATGCCAGTGAAGGTTGTACATTTGAATTGTTTTCTGGGGTAATTTTTTTCCCTTTAATATAAATTAAAGAAGACATAATCGGTATAATATCCAGTGAAAGATGATATGCAATTCTCTAGGTTTTATTCTGTTGCTGTCCTAGGTAATCATATTCATGTGCTTTTCATACCCTCCAGCATTCTGATTGTAGGTAATGCAGGCTGTAATTTCATAAGGTAGCTCAAAAACATGGAGTCTTTAATAGCCTATTTTAGTTTCATTTATTTCTCACATTTTTCAAAATTTCCAGTATGCTTAAATGTCTTTGTTTGGAGATAAATTAACTTTGTTTTGGGGTTGGGGTGCCTTACCTGTGTAAACATGTTCTATTATTTAATTTTAGTGAGGGAAGAGTTCAGATTACCTGGGTGTTATCTTGATATTCGTCATATTTATTGCATTAAGTACAACAGTAGTTCTTAACCTAGTGGTCTCATTTAGAACACAGGCAGTGTTATGTGTTAAAATGCTCCAAAGTTGCTGTTGAAATCCCCCTTTGTTTTGAAATAAACATAAATAATTGCCTTGTTGTCAAAGTTGAACTGACATGTTAGCATTGAATTAAAAACCAGAACGGTGTCTCCATTCCATGTGCAATCAAGCATCTACATTCAGCATAACTGATGAAAATTATGTTTTGTTGCCATAGTAGCATATATACAGGACCTACTGTATATACAGGATATAAACAAGTCGAATCCATGATGCAACCATGTCCCTTTCCTGAAAGAAAGGAGTCTTTATAGTATACAGCCAACAGCCAAAGCAAAGAACAGGTCATCCACCTGAAGCTAAGCATGTTTGGACCCAGCCAGTACTTGGATGTGAGAACATCCAGGAAAAGCTTGGGTTGCTGCTAGAAGAGTTGTTTGCAAGTTCAGCAGGGGGCTTACCCTGTGGTCTGAATGTGAATCCTAAGGGCTTGTGCCTCCTCCAGACCGCGAGGGGGCGTCCGTCCTGGTTATGTTGGAGGCCTCGGGTAGAGGGCTTGGAAGCCCAGCCCTGTAGGGGCCCGTGGCCACCGCTAGGCGGCGCCCCGATGCCGGTATATCCCGTGTGGTCCCCGGCCAGGCCTGGAGCCCGGCCGGGACGCCCAGGAGAACAAGAGGAGGGCTTGTGCCTCCTCCACACCGAGAGGGGGCATCCGTCCTGGTTATACTGGAGGCCTCGGGTATAGGGCTTGGAAGCCCAGCCCTGTAGGGGCCCGTGGCCACCGCCAGGCGGCGCTCCAGTGCCTTATTATCCCGGGAGCCCGGCACTGCCGCCACACCAGGGAGTGCCGGGGAAGATGACAGGGGACACCCGGACGGCTTCCGGGTGCGCAGCCGGCACTTCCGCCACACGGGGGTGTGTCCGCGGGAGATTGCCAAGAAGCAGCTGGAGCCCATCCGGGTTCCTATAAAAGGGGCCGCCTCCCTCCAGTCATTAGTGGAAGTCGGGTGGAAGAGGACGGAGCTGGAGTGAGGACTGGAGGCGGCCAGGAGGAAAAGAGGCACAGGACTGTGTGGCCTGGACATTGGGGGAAATCGGTTTTGGAGGCACTGGGGTTTGTGCACATGACTTGTTTTTGTAAATATTTATTGTAAATAAACGGTGTGTTGGGTGAATTTAAGATGTCCGTCTGTGTGTGTCCGGGCCAGCGTTCACAGTAGTCATTAGGTGAGGAGGCCTTCTTTGGATAAGCACTATGATTTTTTTTGTCACATCTTTTTAATGTTCCCTAGAATATACAGAAGTCTGTGCACAAGTAACATTACTCAGTCTGCCTTAATTGTTAGTAAATGACAGATAGTTAATTAAAAACACTAATGCCATCTTTTTGATAACCAGGGGCCTCATGCATAACGCCTTGCATAGAATTCACACTATAACATGGCGTGCAGACAAAAGCGGAAATGTGGTTACGCACAAAAAAATCCAGATGCATAAATCTGTGTAAACGCCAACTTCCACGTTCTTCTGCTACACATAAATCCCGGTCAGCGTGAAAAGTAATGCACGTACACGCGCCTGTTTTCCTGACCCAACTCCTCCCAGAATTACGCCTCTTTGAATATGCAAATCAATATAAATAGCCCTTAAGCTCAGCCTTCTGTCAAAAGACAATGGCAAAAGCACAAGGGATAATAGAAGAATTTCAGCGAATACCAAGTGGAGGCAAGGAAAAACTTACTATTTGTTGGTTCAAACAGTGATATTAACAACAAAAGGAAGTTGATCGAGTGACATAGTGTGTTGGAGAACTCGAAACCTCAACTTCACAAAGTCTCACAGTGCCTGAAATAAAAAAGTTGTCAGATATCAAAGTCGCCGTGAAAAGGCAAGTTATAGCCCACCGTCTGAGTGTCATATGAAAGCTGATTAGGGTACAGAGAAAAAAAAAGGCACACAGTGAGAAAAAAGCTCAAAATGTCAACTTTACTCTCTAAATTTTCTCTTTAATCACGTAGTTTATTTTGTCATTAAAGTAGAACATCATAAACTTCATCTTAAAATCATTTAACTTACTAGTTTTTCAAATCCCATCGTAACTCAAGTAACACGTTAAATGCTTTGTTTTGTATTTGATCTTCTATGTGCTCTATGTGTGTGAATCACTACGTATTTCCGGGCTTTCTCTTCCTCTGACAGGACACAGAATCGATTACATCCGTGATATTACAGCTCTCTGAATAATTAAAATACTGAGATGTATACATATCATTTTCATGATGATAGGAGTTAAATCATGTTATTAAACATGGGAAAACGGTGGCGCAATGGTTGTTCCTGCCTCACGCAAGATATTTGCTGCGCCATGCGCGACCTTCGATGAAATACTTTATTGCAGCAATACTGTCTCTTTCAAAAGTACTAACATCCAATTCCTGTCCTTACTTTTCTTTCTCCAAATACCCAATCGCCACACAATCAGCTCTGTAATAGACGTTAAGCCATCTGTAAGCTTATAACGCAGATTCTTCAAAACTTTTAAGGAACATTGAAATATCTTCACAGTTCATGTTTAATTACTCTATCCATCTATCCTTCCAGGGTCTTACCTGTCCCAGCAAGAATACAGTGCAAGGCAGGAACAATCCCTGAACAGGCACCAGCTCCTTGCTAGTGCTGTAACACCGTGTACTCACATGTTTAATTATTAACAATATGATTATTTAAACAATGTTAACATTTTATCTGTATAATGTAATAAAAATATTTTGCTGCATTTCATCTTAAAAATTAAATCGTCATCATATGTAAATATGCGCTTTATAAAGTGGCTCAAGTTGTGCAATATTATAACTGTAGTGAAATTTTACAGTGAGGTAATTGTATTTATAAGTACAAACAGTTTTACAAGGAGCACTTGATGGACTGATTGAGTGCGTTTTGAGTTCTTGGGATGAAACTGTTTCTGAACCGCGAGGTCCATACAGGAAAGGCTCTGAAGCGTTTGCCGTATGATAGCAGTTCAATAGACAGCATGGATGAGGCAGCGTGTGCTTGATGCTGTATACCGATAATTCTCTTTCCAGTCAGCTGCTGTACAGCTGTGATTCACACTCAGATACAGTGATATAAATACTCCGAGTAGTGCATTGAGATTAATATGGAAAAAGAGGTTTCGCTGTGGCATCCCCAAACGGGAGCAGCTAAAAGAAGAAGAAGAAGAAGGTGCATTGAGAGTAACAACGCTAAAGCAGCTATGCTATTTAGAATAGTTTCACCATTCTGTGGACCATTATATTGTTACAGGTTAATTACAATCAGATGTATTAAACTAATAAATAATATGCGGTGTGGACGCTAGGGGTCGCTGTTGCCCCATGAAACCCAACAGACAGACGTCCAGGACACACGTGTAAAAAGCACCAAGTAGAATTTTTAATTATTTTCTTCAATAAAGTGCACAAAGCACCACAATTCTCCAATAACAATAATCAATAATAATACAACAATAATCCTCCACTCCCAGCAGCTCCATCACACACCCTCCCAACTCTGGCTCAGCTTGCTGGGTTTCCCATAGTCCTTTAAATAGTCCTTGACCCGAAAGTGCTCCTGTCCTTCTGTTCATGTGATTCAATAGCACTTCCGGGTCAGATGAAGACTTCTGTAAAGTACTTCTGTTCTTCCGTTCCCATGACTTGGGAGTACTTCCAGGCTACAGGGAAAATAAAAATCCCCGCATCTCCCTGCAGTGTCCCACAATGGCACTCATGGCACCCAGCAGGGCTGTGAAGCCGAACTCCATCTCCCATTGTGCCCTGTGGGATTCCGGGGCACCTCCATGCATCACAATTCCCCACCCTTCGCTGAGCACAGTGGAGCACAGTATCCAGCCCAACGAGGGTTGTCTTCCTCCAGGAGGTGTCATTTGCTGTGGCCGGTCCATGGTTCCGTCCTGCAAAACAATCACAGGAGAACCATGGGGAGACACTGCATATATGTTTCACTTCCTCCCCGGTTCTCCGTGGACAATTTCTCCACATATGGCCTGGCTGGCGGCTTTCGTAACACAGCTGCCTACCCCCAATAGTCTCCCCATGCGAAACTGAAAACAGTTTGGAAACGCTTGCTCCGCCCCTTTTTCAGCGGAGGATGGGTCGTCAGCCGCACATGAGCTTACCGCTCCACGCTCTATATTATCAGGAGACCCCTGTTTCTCTTTCAGAATCTCCTTTTTAATCTGGGGTTTTCTCACAGTCTCTATGTGTAAGAGAGAGACCCTTTGCTGTTTGCACTCCTTTTGATTTATGAATGACCGGCACCGATGTCTGAAGGATTGCATCGCTCCGGGAGGCAACACTATCCCACTGCTCCGGCTCGTTTGATCCTTCCACCGGACACTCAGTCATCATTCCGGTCTCTTTTGTAGGGCTCGAGGTTACTTGGGACCTGCTACTAATTAATTATGGGCTCGTTTCACTCTGTGTCCCTCTTTCTTGTACGGTACCGTTAACACTTACCTGCACCGCTGAATTAACCATTTTGGGAGGCTCCCGACCAAATCTCCGCAGGTAATTTTCCACCCATTTCAAAGGCACTTCAGCCGCTGCCCCCAGTTCCTCCACTATCTTCTTAATTGATGATGCGACCTGTAAAAAACTCTGTACGGGCTGGATCAGATTTTCCAGTTCCTGCATGTCAATAATATTATTTGAATCGGCCGGAGGTGGGCTTGAGTTACCATCAGCCCCACCTCCTGGGCCGGGAGCCAATTAGTATGCCCGTTTCTGGCGCATGCTCTGTTGGGTCTCGCAAGGGTGGCTGGGAATAGGAGTTCCGGAACGCGGCTAATGGCCGACTGTGATCTGCCTGTTTTAATTTATCGGTGGATCGAACAGTCATGTCCCGGACCTCCTTACCTTTGAGAGGGGTGAGCGATGCTTCGCTCGCCTTCCCCTTCTCCTTCAGAAAGTCCAAGTCTGTCAATTCGTGGGCAAAGTAGGATACAGCAAGACATGGACCTTCTTCTTTGCACAATTCCTCAGGGTAGGTCACGTGTGTCCCTTCAACGAATGTCTGCGATGACGCGTCTTCACCCAGAAGTCCATTGAACTGGCCATCTTCCTGTTTGGGGTAAATGCCATCCTCTTGGCCCCTCTCCAGATCTTCTTTGTCTAAAAGGTACGTGCTAGGAACAAACTTTATTAAATCAAACCAGTTTGTGGGTTTTCCTCTGGCACATACCTCCTTCTGGATGTGGTGATCCGGTGAGTTTTTCCCCAGAAGACGATTGCATTAACCACAAGTTTTCTTCTGTTAGAAACCACAGGGAACACTTCCTGACCAAGAAAAACACACCCAGGATAAATCATGACTCATTACACTGGTCTACAAAAAAATGTTTTTTGTTTGCTTCAGGGAATTTCAGAGCATCTCTTTATTAAGTTTTTTACACTGATTTCATATATGCAATCGGAAATAAGCTAGCACGTCAGGTTTTTCAAATACACATAATTGCAGTTTTGACACTTTTGAATATCAATGTAATTGCATCAACATGATATCTGAAGTTTGGACATTGTCCCTCCAAAATTGTTTTAATGTGTTTATTCTAAAACAAACCAAAAGACGATACCAGAGACACGTTAAAGCATATTTATGTCAATTTACCTCAATATAAAAATGAGGTCAGCATGCTCAAAAATGTTGGAGGCAAAAAAAAAAAATGTTGGAGGCTGTCACTTTTGCGCTTGTACTGCACATCTCTCTTTGCAAGAGCCAACAGTAGTCACCCATCATGCTCGGAGTGAATTTTTCCTGATATCAGTTTTCCATCACCTTTATATCTTGATGAAATCTTTCCCCATGCTCATCTCTGACATCGCTTAGATTTGGTGGAAAAAAGTCGAGATGAGAATGTAAAAAATGCATCTTCAGGGACATTCTAGCTCCTGTAAGCTAATATACTTTCAGCATATTTTCCACAAGCTCAGTATAATTATCTGATGTGTGACTGTCAAGAAAATTCTGGACAACTTACATGAATGAGGGTGCTGATTCAGTTGGGTTTTAGTTTCCTTTTGAACTCATTGTCAAGCATCAGTTCACGTATTACAGGGCCAACAAAAACACCTTTCTTAATTTTGGCTTCATTTTTCTCGAGACCAAACTTATTTCTTAAATGCTGAAATGCATTGCCTTTACTGTCCAGTCACCCTAGTTGTCCAAGACCTGGAACATCATAACTAAAAAATTATATGTGCTGGATGAAAACGGTTTTCAGATTTGGAGTCAGCAAGTGAAATTTGTTAAAGTACAGATGAAAGAATCCCAGTAGAAAAATGCTTGTTGACCAGTGATTACAAATCATTCTCTCTTCACTTTGCGGACATTGCCCCGGACACAGACAGGCTGACACACTCATGTCACCCAGCACATGTTTATTCTCCATTACTTTTTACAGTTCCATACTCACAACCCCTCAGTCCAGGCCAACACAATGCCCTCTCTCTCTTTTCTTCTTCAGGCCGCCTCCTGCCTCCTCCAGAGACCTTGTCCAACTCTTCCACCCGACTCTTATCCCCCTCTTAAGGGAGGTGGCCCCTTTAAATAAGTACCCGGACGTGCTCCAGGTGTGTTCCCGGCAATCTCCCACCGACAAGCCCCAGTGTGGCGGAAGTGCCGGCTGTCTCCCCGAAAGCACTCCGGGTGTCCCTGTTCCTCTTCCCCCCAGCACTCCCTGGTGTGGCGGAAGTGCTGATGTCCAGGGTCTTCCAGGTATTGGGGTCCCCCGGCAGTAACCCTGGGTCCCTATAGGGTCGAGCTTCCCACCTCTTTACTCGCGGTCCCCAAGGCGGTCGCCCCCTTGATGTCTGGAGGAGGCACAAGCCTCCTCCGGTCTTCTTGGAGCGTCCCGGCTGGGTACCACCTCCATCCAGATACCACATTGCCTCACCACCAGCAAAGACATGTCGGTTGGAGCAACACGTCTCGCAAGGGCAACTCCTCCCCGAAGTGGGCACCCTGGAACATACCACTTTGGCACCCCCTCTGTGGTTTTCACGCCCTTTTGGAGCGAGCCGCTCGCACCTCCATATTACCCGCCAGCAAAGAATCCTCCACTGAAGCATCCCGACCTGTGAGGGCAGGTTCCCAATGAAGCGGGTCCTTCTGTTCGTCCAGGATCCGGTCCCCCGGCACTTGCCTGTTTGGCACCCCCTCCATGGGTTCCGTGCACGTGTGATTGGCCCCGACAGGTCCGCCCTCACTGTTGTCTCCCCCGCCGACTCCAGGGCTTTTCTCTGCCACCGCAGAAGACAGCCTTTCTTATCGGAGGAATTGGCATTCTCCCCTCGATTCCCCCATTTTTTCTGGGTCGCTATAACAGTTTCATTCTGCCTATGGGAACAAGTACAGACCCTGTATGGTTTGCATCCCTACATAGCAACGGGAGACTGCTGCAGGTTCGGGGCATAGGGCGCTAGGACCCAGGGCTCTCATCAGCCCATGTCCTGCTAACCCACTCGCTGTCACTCCCCTCCCCTCGCACACAGCACTCACTGTCGCATGCTATGTCAGAGAACCCCCTACTCGATACCGGTCATTTGGTTCACGGCCAAGTTCGGTGGGCTCTCCTTTATGCTTTACGGAGTCGGCTCTACTCACCATCTCCGCGGTACCAGTCCTGCTAAAGACTCCGTCATTGCGCCGTTCTGATGTCACTGACGTGACTGCCTTCCCCTTCAACCCAGCACGGATGGCACCCAGCACCTGCATCAGAGACAAACACAGAAAGTCAGTACACGATTGACTTACCTGGTTGTCAGTCATCTTCGCCGACTGCTTCCTGTGAGGCTCCTCTAGCCCAATAGCCCTGGCACGAGACGAACATTCCTTGGTCCCGCCTCTACACATTCATTGGCAGGCACACAAGACACACCATCCAATCCCGTGCCTGTCTCAGGGAGGAACTTCCGGTCCATGGCCATCTTGGTTCTCGCCCTCCTGGCGCGGCGACATGCTGGTCTTCGAGTTGCAGCGTCTCCTTACCGGCAGCTTTCCCTGCCGCTGCTGCGTTCGCAAAGTGCCGCGGTTCGGCGTGCGGTTGCCATCCGTGTGGACCCGAGCAGTCCCTGCCTGAAAAACACAGATCACAGGGACCGTCCAGGATCCCATCTGACCGAAGCGCCTGCCTTGGCCTGGTCCTCCGATACACCACACCATCCCGGACACCTTCAGCGACAGCACACTCACAGGAGCCCGCTGCACTCGTCAAACGTCCGTCAGAGTTTTCCCGTACCAGGTAGGTCACCGACTGTGTTCCGGTGGCGGTCTGAGGGTTTTCTCCCTTTCTCAGGGCCATGAGTACTCCGCACCCTCGGATCGTGTGCGGGGGTGCCTGCTGCTCCAGGCCATCTACAAAATATTTGTTTGGGGGTCCCGCCCCACGCTGGGCGCCATTACGGACATTGCCCCGGACACAGACAGGCAGACACGCTCATGTCACCCAGCACACGTTTATTCTCCATTACTTTTTACAGTTCCATACTCACAAGCCCTCCCAATACCCCTCAGTCCAGGCCAACACAATGCCCTCTGTCTCTTTTCTTCTTCAGGCTGCTTCCTGCCTCCTCCAGAGACCTTGTCCAATTCTTTCACCTGACTCTTGTCCCCCTCTGAAGGGAGTGGCGGAAGTGCTGGCTGTCTCCCCGAAAGCACTCCGGGTGTCCCTGTTCCTCTTCCCCCTAGCACTTCCTGGTGTGGCAGGAGTGCTGAGGTCCAGGGTCTTCCAGGTATTGGGGTCCCCCAGCGGTAACCCCCGGGACTCTACAGGGTCCAGCTCTTTACCCGTGGCCCCCAGTATGGTCGCCTCCTCGAGGTCTGGAGGAGGCACAAGCCTTCCTCTGGTCTTCTCGGGCATCCCGACTGGGTACCACCTCCATCCAGGTACCACAACATACACAGGTGATGATCATGGACCTCACTCCACTGTGTATCTGCAGACTTGTGGCCAACTCTTGGCTATCTTTACTTTTGCACATGAAGACTCTTAATGCCTGCCTTCTCCACTACACTCAGTCTCTCCAAACGTCCACAAGCTGTGCTCAAGTACTTTATGTCTATCAGTTCCTTCCTTCCCCTCAGGGGAACCTCTTCAAGCAGGTTTTTCTCCTTCTCACCTCCTGCCTCTTGTATTTAAAAAACCTAGAGTTCACATTCTCCTGACAGGGCTCTCTAGAATGCTGTGGGATGCTTCTTCAGAGTTTAGTTTACTTTAAACTAGTAAAAATAAGTAAATGGATAAATTAATAAATGAATAAAAATAAATAGAATAAAAAAGAGAGGAGAGAATCCACTTCCTCCATTTAAATGCTTATTCTAAAATGTTATTGATTAGATCCTGCCAGGTTTTGAAAAAGTTTTGTACAGATCCTCTAAGTGATAATTTGATTTTTTTCTAATTTTAGATAATATATAACATCAGTTACCCACTTACTTAAAAGAGGTGGGTTTGGACTCCAGTTGAGCAAGATAAGTCTACGTGCCAATAGTTCAGTAAAGGCAATAATAGTTTGTTTGTCCTTCTCCACTTTAAGCCCATCTGGAAGAACACCAAACACAACTGTTAATGGGTTAGGAGTGATTGTGACACCAAGGCTGTCTGAAAGGAACTTAAAGATTTTGGTCCAAAATGATGTTAATTTGGTACATGCCCAAAACATATGACCCAGTGAGGCTGGATTGCAACATTCACAGGTGATATCCTGGCCTGGAAACATTTTGGACAATTTTAAATGAGACAGATATGCTCGATATATAATTTTAAGTTGAATAATTCTATGCCTTGCGCATATGGAGTTCGAGTGAATTCTGTGCATTGCTACCTTCCACTCCTTTTTTGAAATGTTGAGTGAGAGATCCTTTTCCCACTGTACTATGGGATCTTTGAAAGGGAGGGGCTTTAAAATGTTTTTATATATTACAGAAAATGCTGTTTGAGTCCTCAAGACTGATCAATATTTTTTCTGAAATAGAGGGTAGGTGGGAGGTGAGGAAAATTGGGCAGGTTCTGTTTAACAAAGCTTCTAAATGGAAGGTAATGTGACTTTCTGCTTGAAGTAGCACCACATTATTGTTAAAAACCGTAAGTGAATGTGAAAAGAACACAATTTACATAAAACAAATGTTACTGTTGAGCAACAGACAGACAAAGCGGCATCCAAAGATGCGTGTGTTTGTCCGCTAACTGTTCGTTTTTCCAGGCTTCTATGAATGAGGATTACACAATCTCGATACCCAAAAAACCCATTTTGTGCTACCCTTGGACTTCAAGAAACGTTGTGACTTTCTTAAAAGCCCTATTCCTTTTCTTTGCATGTTCAGATATAATTTTTTTTAACAATTTACACCTTTCAGGAATTTTTTATACAATGATCTGAAGCTTTCATCACATTGTAATTGTCCTAATCTGTGTTTTTATATTTTAATAAATATATGTAAGTAATAGAGGGCAATCTTATTATTTTTTGTTAAACTCCAGTGATCCTTACATAATTAATCTAGCACGCTCCAACATTTTGCATAGGATGCTGCTTGCCCCCAACTTGCAAAACTTTCAGATATAAACTTTCATTCAGGATGCTCTTTAGAGATTATTGTCACTGAAGTAAATGAAACAAAAAAGTGTATTGTTCATTTCAGACTGCCTTTGTCCAAGGTGACTTACAATATTTATGATACAATTGGTTACATTTCTTTTTGGTTTTCCGAGATGGAGCACAGGCAGGTCAACTGACTTGAACTCACAACCTCAGGGTTTGAAGCCCAAAGTCTTAACCACTACACCAAACTGAGGTGTATCATAGTCCCTGGAGATGGAAGGAATGAGTGTTAACAACTAATCCACAGCACTTCTACCTGTCTTGAGCTAATATATGCTTCAAGAAGCAACATTTTTAATAAAACATCAAACTAGACATTACTGCATAGATAAGTAAACTAAAACACAGGACCAATTTTTCAAATCAAATCATCAGCAAGTTAATGATGGAAGTGCAAATTTATATAGCCATACAGTCATAGATAACAAGGATGAGAGCGAAGACACAGTACACTGCCTGGGAAGGATGGAGGTCACTATGTTGAAGATGAGTGTGGGTAAAGTGATGCAAGCAATATGTACATGCTAGGAAAATGACACTGCCAGTTTTGCCAATATTCGCTTGAGATATATGAGAGACATAAAAGATAACAACAATAGACAGACATTTATCCAACAAAGGAATTTTTGGTCAAGTTAGAATATCATTAGTCATGTTGAGAGATTTCATTTATTGAATGCAGGACCATTAGTGACAGCAATTCAGGCTCCATCCTAATAAATCATCATACGTTGGAGGCCTCAGGAAGATAAGCTTTGTTAAATATTTTCTCCACCAGCACACTAGGTGGCAGCCTCGGAAGCACTTCAATTGCACTGGGACAGGAGATACTCCCGGATCCAACATAAAAGAGACCGCACAACCTCATCCAGCCGGGTTGGAGTCAGTTTTGAAGAACGACAAAGTTTGCCTGGAGAAGTGGAAGGGGAGAGGAAAAAGAAGGAGAATAATTGTGTTGGTTTATGTCACTTTTGAAGCCTTTGTATAACGTATTTGTTGTGAATAAACACTTTATTTATACTGGAATTGGTGTCCGTGAGGTTGTATCTGTACGCAGACACAGCAAACACATACAATGCAGTAATTGGTTCAAATATATGCTGTGTAACTACCTCTGTAGGGTTCCAGTTTATTCCTCTTTAGGCTGCACAACAAACCAATAATTTTTACTACTCCTTCCACATCTCTCACATAGTCTCATCCACCTTCTTCCAACTCTTACCACTTATGCAGGAAATCTGGCTTGTTTTATTCCAGACCCATGAGTACTTCCGGTGCCACAGCATTGAACACTTGAGGCACAGCTTAACCACAGTCTTTTCTTTTATGCATATAAAAAATAATACATATAGAAACCTTCTAAATCACTTGTATGTACATTAGGCTCCTTATATAGTTATGCATTACCAGATACAGCTTTGTAGTAATAATGAGAAAATGTGTGTCTTATCATTCCTAAGCAAGCACAATAAAAGTTACAAGAGGATCAAAGATATTTTGTTTACAAACTCTAAAGTTAACAAATGAATCATGGTAATGATTGTGATAAATCAAAAAAAAATGCAAAGATTACAGTTGTGTATTTTTCTGCCAAAGCATACCATAACTGACTACCTAATAGAACTAACTTGATCCTGTAGTGTAACCGAAAACTAAGATTTCCTGGCTCTGGATTCATGTCAGATTGATCAGAACCATCTCCTGAGGGTGTAATATAATGTTTTGGAGTTTGTCACTATACAAATCATTGTACCAGCCTTCTCTGCATGGAGAAATGAAAGTAAAAAATGGCTATTCACTACAAAGCATCTAATAAAGTCCTCATTCAGCTCTATGCAACAGATGAAATCCTTTAAAGTTTTGCTTATTAAATCTCACAGCATTTCAGGGTCAAAGGGTGAAAGTACATCTTAAAACAGAGTTTCCAGTTGCCATATTGAAGTAAATTCTTGATGATAACTAACATAGCATAACATTTAAAAAAAACAAAACAGTTTTGGGCCTGTTCCTGTAGCATTGGGCAAAAGAGAGGACACAGTCCTGCTGTTCCTAAATTAAAGAAAGCCTTGACACCCTTTGTCTGATCTGAGAACTGGTGCCTGCACATTAAGGTCTTAGCTTGTACTCTCAAAAAGCATAAACCCTGGATATCTCACTTTCAGTACATCATTTCAGCCTGGCAGGTAGTAGAAATCTCCTTCATTTTAATATAATTGAGCCCCATGAAAATCGGTTCTCTGTTCTAGGAACAGCAGAACTTATAAGAGATTTCCAAAATATGTTTATAAGGGAATGGAGTTAATGTGATATACTTATTGTCTTGCAGGACTGTTAATGGCTGAAGCGTTTTTAACCCATGTTTGGTGTGCTGTTTCATTGTGATTATGATAAATTAAAATAGAGGATTGTTGCTCTTTATTTCTGCAAAAGTCAGTCTTTACAAATTAAGTCACAGAGCTAATCTGATTATGCCATGTAAGAAAGCACTTAGCATTCTGGAAAGATTCATGTTAGCATTTAATAGGTAGAAGGGAGTCACAAAGAATACAGAGATCTCACTCATTGGAAATTAATACAGACAGTTCTTAGGGTCTCCCAGGAATCAATCAATTTAAAATAATAAAACAAAACAAAACAAAAAAAAAAAACCTGAAAGGGCCCTGCAATCAAGCCAGGATTTTATTAACAGTAAGGGTCAGTTATGATCCACAATGCCTTAACAGTTAAAAAATGTGGCAGTCATTTGACAGAGCAGTTATGGCCTTAGTGTCTGTCACTGAGAATAAACATGGTCTTTCTTGTCAAGTAAGAAAACAGGGGAAACCCTATTCTCAGTGTTCTTCATTTTTAAGTTTTTATATGAAATTTTTTGGCAACTTAGTTATAATCTAAGTAACTGATTGTATTTTAAACATGTAATATTCTTTGCTTTTCCAGTCTAAAACTGCACTTAGAGATCATCGATGTTCTGACTGCTAGTGCATATTTATGATTTTTTTCTGAATTCCGATCATGTTTAGGTTTGATTTTTGTCACTTAGTATGGGTTATGGAGCATGGCATTTTTGCTTTTGCAAAGTATTTAAAATGGTTTAAATTATTTTTTTTTACAATTTTCAATGTTATTTTGTGTTATTTATTGACACTGCCATTTGACAGTTATGACCAGTAAGAAAGTCTAGACCTTCATCAACACATGTCCATTGTCACAAAAAGCAAAAGTCATAAAATGGTTTGGGCCACTTGTTTATTTCCTGGCTGCAAATGAGTAACTTGCTATCACTCATGTGCTCAGAATGGTGTCCAAAACAGAACTGTTTAGTTTAGTGAAATATGGCGGCTTTAAAGGCCAGAAAAGGAAGTGAAGTCATCGAAGGTGGAAGCGGAAGGGTCCTCTTCTATAGGTTCAGACCCGGACGTGACGTAATCAAAAGGCCCGGAACCAGAAGTCTCTTCGGTCATGGGTTTTTCACCAGAAGTGATGTCATCCAAGGGTCCAGAACCAAAAGTGACATCATCAAGGTCAGAACCAGAAGTGACGTCATCAGGGCCAGTCGGAATTTCCCGTGAACGACCTGTAGGAAAGTGAGATAAGGTCACTGCACTCTGCCACCCCCTGGTCTAGTGTGGAATTACTCTTATTTAGACCCTTTAGCTGCCTTCCGTGCGCACGTGTGTGATCCTCCAGATACATTGGCCCAGCATCATCAGCAACAATGACCTTTGGCAGAGAATAAACCACATGCTTACAGAAGCTGAGATTTTAAAGCAGAAATGGGAATGGATTGGACACCCCCTCCGAAAGACTTCCAACAACATCACCAGATAGTTCCTGACCTGGAATCTCAAAAGCAAAAGGAAGTGAAGAAAGCTAAGAAACATGTGTCACTAGGACCCAGAGGTAGACCCCATCATGATGGACCTGAAGAATATTTATCAGTGGCCTATTCCAAAGGTGGGGTAAAAAAGCATAAGTAGGTAACTACTTACATTCTATGATTACTCCCAGTTGTCAAGGGCCGTGGTCTTGGAGGTCTCAGCATGCAACGTCAGTAGCATGGCGGATAAGCAGTTTAGCTCTGACATTCAATCTCTTTCTCTACAAACTTTTCTCTTAGCTTTTTTGGTTCCAACATTGTAGCACATTTCTTTAACTTTGATTATCATTTTGCATATTGGGCTTTGGTGTGCTTTCATGTGATTTTCCGCGTTGGATTTTTGTTTCATGCTCCAAAATGTCTTTTCTCTTAATCCTTTGAACTTGAACTGCTATTTTCTACTTTTTAGGAATAAAATATTGAGTCAGAAGCATGGGCTTAGGAGCAAGAGATAGAAAAGTAGCATGTTTTTATTAACAAGGAGGAAGATCAGGAGGAGGAAAGAGAACTTTAATAGTGTGTCAGATGTTTTGTGGAAAACCACCGCAAACTGGCAGACAAGCCTAGTACAGATAGGTAGCACTAATCGAGGAGATAAGGTCTGTTTTTATTGCTGGCATGTAGTTTCCATGCATAAATAAAGAAAAAAAAAGAAAAATTAGGTGTCATGGCAGTGAAGTTGTTAGCTCTGTGCTTTCACAACTCATGAGTATTGGTATTTACATCTCCGACAAGTTTTAATGCTTCTAGAGTTTAGATGTTTTCCATCTACCCATTTACAGTATGTTTTCTACAGGATGCATAGTGTACATTGAGATTAGGTTAGTTCCTGAATATTTAACGATTATGTTCCTTGACTGTGTATTGTTATATATGAATTCTAAAAATAAGAGGGCTCTGCTTTTTTATCATTTAGCATCACTAGTTCTTTGTGGATAAGAAATTGCTGTAATATTATCAACATTCTAATCATTTTAGGCAAACATCTGGATCTATGAAAAATGTATTAGTTAACTTTAAAGAATTAGGTTGCAACGGGAGTCTGAAAGTTTACTTTTTGGTTTCACATTTGGAAATCTTAACTGAAAATCTTGGATTCGTGGGTGAAGTGCAGGGTGAAAGAATTCATCAGGATATCAAGGACATGAAAAGAAGGTACCAGGGACATTGGGATGTCAACAGGCATGATTCATGGGGACGCGCCAGAAAAAGTGTACAAACAATGGGCCATGAAACCAAATTTTGGATCAAAATAAATAAATAAACAAAATGTGACAAAAACATGTAAGACAATGAATATATATTGCTGTGTTCTTTCCATATATGGTTAAAAAAAATTGATTGACTACATATTTACATGTTAAATTGATTTAGAACAATATTGTGTACATGAATAAATTTTATTAATTGGTTAATTTTTGATTATACTCTATTTCTTTTCAATTTTGTACTTAAATATAACATCATGGAAACATTCCAATTATATTTTTATTATGTTCATTAATGTAAATACAAATAACTATTCATGAGTAAAACAATTTTGAATAAGTTTCATTTTGCAGACCTGTGTAATCCTAACTCATTATGGTTAAGTTGCAGTCCATTCCCATGACCTCCAATATTGTAGGCTAACATAACCAGTGACTCAGTCCAACTAGTCTGCAGAAAGTTTTGTCTTAAAGAGGTGGACTTTTTTGTTTGCAAGGCTTGGAAGAACAATTCATATAAAGTGGCTATAGGGAATAAGGATCGTAGGTGTTTTAGACCTTGCTAAAAGAAGACAGATTTGTCTGTCTGACATCTTGTGTTTTATGTATCACTGGCAAAATACCTGTGCTTCGCAGTGGAGAAGTAGTGTGTTAAAGAAGTTATGAAAAAAAAGGAAACATTTTAAAAATAACTGATTGTCCATGTAATTGTTTTGTGAGTGTTATGAGTGTTGCTGTCATCAAGGATTTGATTATCATTATGTCTTTCAATCAGGTTTGTATTTGGAGGACGTGTTGTGTTCAAGTTACATTCCGTGTTTGTCAACTGTTGTAAAGATAACAGGTTTCATTCATCAAAGTGTTCACTACCCAAATCGCTAAAGGCAAGGAGGCGTGTATTTTGAATGAAAAGGGAGAAGACAGTGAAGGAGTGGAAAAGTGAGAAGGAAAACTGTTTAAATAAAGAGCTGGGAAGGTGAATGGACAGAAGCAGCCAGCGGTACAGCAAGGAAGCCTCCGTAATAAGGACGGTTGGGTGCACGTAGAAGGTGTAACAATAGGATTGTTAAGCCTTATGATAATGTTCCCGCACGGAGGGTTTAGAGAGACGCAACAGGAGAAGTATAGAATAGGGAACCCCGTGTGACTGTTCTGCTGTTCTCCTTCAACAGTTCTGTGGCTCTGCATATTTGTATGCACCTCTCTAAACTTTCATCACTGGTTCCACACACAATTCGGTCACGTATAAGGGAACTTTTAATCTCCACAAAACTGCATGTGCCTGCTAACACTCTCAGATCAGTGACGTAGTCGTCTATATTTTCTCCCCTTGCCTGATTTCTTGAAAAAAATCTGTACCTCTCTACAGTTTCGTTTATTTTCGGGTTGTAATGTTCATCAAATTTACGTATTATCAAGCTCATGGTTAACTCATCAGGTCTTACATCACCGGTCAGTGCCTGACACAATTCTCTGTCACTCTCTTCAATAAGATAACGGAATAATCTGACCTTAGTGTTTTCCTCTGCCTCCGGCATTGCAAGTTCTGTGAATAATCTGAACTTGTCCTTCCATGTTCTCCATTACTTTGCCAGGTCTTTAGCATCGAGGCTTAATGTCAGCGGCGGTCTCAAACCCTCCATTTTCCTTTTGTGTGAGCGTCTCCGCGTTCTGAACTTTTAACAGCAAACTGGCGTGACTTTCGGCGCAGTTCCGTCACCTACGCTGTCACCATGTTTCTCTCTCGAGATTATTAAAAGGCACAGACTCACGCTTCCAGTTTATGTCTGTTTATTTCACAGTAGTTAAAGCCAGTTCACGTGAGTACATGCATCAAAGCTTCTCAGCCATGCTTGTGCTATCTAGTGCGATCTATCTCGCGAATATTGTATTCGTCTTAGGCATGACAAACGCCAGCGGCTGTGTGTCTATGAACCTAATTTAGAGTTAAGCTTTACACCCTGCTTTCCTATTCGTTTGCATAAGCACAGACCTTCACCAGCAATTTTAACTCTACTACAAAGTGATCAAAAGTCTATTTTATACCCTGCTTCTTCTCATTATACTTGTATCTCTCAAATATTGTATTCATTGTAGGAATGTCAAACGCCAGCAGCACCCTGTCTATGAACTTAATTTAAACTTAAGGTCAGTGGGTTGTTACATCACACACTGCATGCACGGGTTTAACTTTCCCAGTCCTGCAAAGTCAGTTCATGTGAGCCGCTCTGTGTTTATGCATCGAAGGTTCTCAGCTGTGCTTGTTCTATGTTGTGCGTTCTTGCGATGTCCACGGCTTTATTTAATGTTAGCTAAGACCCGGCAGTTAAAAGTTTCTCTCACACTTTCGCTGAGTTTGTGCCTGACCATCTCATCTTCGTTTGCATAAGAACAGTCCTTCACCCGCGATTATTTCGCGGCAGTGTGTCTATTGGATAGCTGCTGACAAACAGCCTTATATGGGTAGGCACAACTCCGCCTCACATGGCGACCTAGCTGCAGGCTATAGCTGTATATATGTACATAAGTAGGTTCCAGTTATGACTGTTACGCGTAGAATTTCTAAATGAAACCTGCCTAACTTTTGTAAGTAAGCTGTAAGGAATGAGCCTGCCAAATTTCAGCCTTCTACCTACATGGGAAGTTGGAGAATTAATGATGAGTCAGTGAGTGAGTGAGTGAGTGAGTGAGTGAGTGAGTCAGTCAGTCAGTCAGTCAGTCAGTCAGTCAGTCAGTCAGTGAGGGCTTTGCCTTTTATTAGTATAGATGACAGAATGAAAAAAAGGGCTAAGATTGTGTCACAACTTGCCCATTCTTTGAAAGTATTCGTACAACACTAGCTCTGTCAGGTAGAACATTTTTGGCTGTCAGTAGAAGGGGCAAGCCTGCAATACTTTTTGATACTGTGCTGGAAAGTTGTCATGGAGTTGGATAACTTGTGTTGCTCAATGAGATAAGCAACTGTAGTCATCAAGTTTGACATCCCTTTTGACTACGTTTACAAAAAATGCATATACAAAAACTAGACAAATTTTTCTTAAATGTGCACTGTTTTGCTTTTATTTAAAAAAAATATCTGCCAATGGGGTAAGCAAAATTTACTTGATGAGATTTCTTATAGTAAGCTAAACAATCATAAATGCAATTATTTTGATGTCAATAATTGTTACAATAAGGAAAATAAGACTTTGTGTCAAGATATAAATAGTTTTCACTTGTTTAGATTTAATTTTTGCAGTGTAGAGGTTGTCCAAAGTGCCATCAGCTTTAATTTGTGTCCCTGAACTGGTCCTGCATGGGTGTGTTTATGTGCCCAGTGATAGACTCGTTATTAGAAGTGTCAGGTATTAAAACATAGATTTGCAGTATTTAATAAAAAATTGAATTGTTTGCTTTGTGGTGGATTGCCGGCATTTTACTCCGGTCCTCACCCCCTGGCCGCCAGGAGGAGCTCTCCCGAGAGCATGTATGGGCCCCGAATTCCAGCAGGGCCTCATGGACTATGTAGTTTTTATACACAGCCCATACCTTGGGGGCCACTGGGAGTCGCTGTCGGGAGGCCAATGGACTCATTTGGGCACCATGACCCGGAAGTTCGTCACAGGAAGAGCGACGGGCTTCCGGGGTGAAGAAAAGTACTGTTTACCCTGACCCGGAAGGAATAAGGACTTGTGAAACTGTTGGGCAGAAAGACTTCCGGGTCAGGAGGAATAAAAGGACTCTGGGAACTCCCAGAGAACGAGCTGAGTTGGGAGGCAGGGTGGCTAAGCGTCTGGGAGTGGAGGATTGGTTTATTGATTATTCTTATTGAGTATTGTGGAGAGGAGCGTGCTTTGTGCGCATAATTATTATAATAAATAATTATTTGGACTTTTATCTGGTGTCTGACGTGTGGTCCGAGGGTACAAGGGTGCGAGAAAACCCTAATTCTACCACAGCTTACATAAATACAAAACTGAATTAGTTTAATGTTTTTAAAGTGAAACTTGAAGACTTCAAGATTTGTTTTGATCAGTCAGCCACCCACGCTTTATTCACTAGCTCTATAATTGTTAAAAGACTGTTGTCAATCAAGATCAAGATTATGAGATTTCACAGAAGAATCTTTCCACAAGCCTGTCATCCTTACATTAAACGTTTTTTGCACTCTTTAAAACTCATTTGATGAATATGCCCACATGTGTTTTTGTTAGAATGGTTATATGAGGGCTTTTGGGAAGTGATTATGACTTCTCTTATGTTGGTACTGATGTTTGATTTGCATGACCTTCACCTCATCACATTCCATTCAAATGACTCTGCTATGGTAATCAAGTAAACCACAAAGTATATAATTTCAGGATACTGAAGAACTTGTCATAGCATGTTTTTTTTTAAACTATTATTTTTTTTTTCCTTTCAGCAGAAATATTCTTTAACATGAATAAATGAAATATTTAAGAAAGTCAGTTTTTTAGATCTTTGCAGTCACGTAGCAAAACCTTGAAAAGTTCACTGAAGCAATAAATTGTTGTTTTATTTTATCCTTATTAGAGAAAACGCCATCTCAAGGTATTTTAAAAGCATGCAGAATAAATCTGTTCAAGGTAGTAAAGTTAATCGCAAAAGCATTCAATCATAAATGCCAAATAGATACACCATTAAAACCACTGACAGGTGAAGTGAATAACATTGATTACCACCTGTCATGGGGTGGGATATAGTAGGCAAAAAGGTGATGTGTTGTAAGCAGGAAAAATGGGCAAGCGTGAGCATCAGAGCAACTTTGACAAGGGCTAAATTGTGATTGCTAGGCAATAAAGTCAGAGAATCACCAAAATGACAAATCTTGTGGGGTTATCCCGGTATGCAGTGGTTAGTACCTAGCAAGGCTCATTGATGCACATAGGGAGCAAAGGTTAGCCTGTATAGTCCGATCCCACAGAAGCACTGATGCAGCACAACTTGCTAAAACACATAATGCATTAGAGTAAGGAGTCAGAACATACAGAATATCACAACTTGCTGTGTAAGGGGCAGCGTAGCCTAAGAACAGTTAGAGTTTCCTTGCTAATCTCTGTCTACTCCCAAAAGTGTTTTACAATGGGAACATCAGAACTGGACCATGGAGATATAGTTGGTCTCGTCTCTTATGAGAGATGGACGTCTAAGACTGAGCTCCACTGACAGCAGTGTTATCTAGGTTTCTTTTTTTACTATATATCCAAGATAGATAGAAGAGAACGAAAATAGTAGTTAAAATCTCATCAAAGAGCCGGTCTCAAGTTCAAGATAATGGGCTTCCAGAGACTGAGTTGGAAGACAGAGGCGGAATGAATCAGCTAGGACTTCACTCTGCAGCATCTGCTTCTTCGACAACGATTGTGGAAGCAAAACAGTGAGTGAGGCAGGATACTGGAACAAAGCAAGGTTCCAGTATCTTTATCCCCACTTTCAACTATTTCCAACACCCCCTGTTATACCCACTGCGAGTCAGCAGAATCAACTCCAAAAGGTTATGCATCTCCTCTGACGGAGCACGGAGAAGATCAAAATGAGCTATATGAGCTGAAGGAGATGATTACCACACTATTGGGAATAATAGATGATATTCACAGGAGATCAGGGGGTACATTTAAACAATTAATATGATGTAAGCCTTTAATAAAATTCTAGCAAGTATCAGTGCAAAAATACAGGAAAATATGAGCAAAATTGAGAATAAAATAAAAAAAATTTGGTGATATCCTGGAAGATTTTAAACAAACATTTACAAGTTGCATTGAAGTAGTTGAAAAATCAACATGCGCTGCTGGCAAATAAGCAACTGTTGTAGAATCCAAATGCAAAGTGCTTAATGATAAATTAGCTGTGTTGGAAGAAGGAACTACATCAGAATTGACTTAAAATTAAATTTTGAGATCACTAAAGCTTACAGCATATGTGGTTTGAATGCCTCAAAACCCAGAGGCTTGATTGTCAAATTCAATAAACTATGTGTCATTGAAAATATAATGTTGATTTTCACACAGAAACAGGAGATTATACTTGAAAATATCCACATTTGTATTTTCTCAGACTGCTCCCCTTCAATAGCTGCTAAACAAGCTATATTCGACAGTATCAAACAGCGCTTACACAAAGCTGAAATCAGATATAGCCTCTTGTTTCCATTCAAATTGAAAGTTTTTTTTTCTCATGGGCAATTTCACATTCCACGTTTTCCTATAGAAGCTGAAAAAGACCTAAAAGGACCATTCCAAATATTGTCCGGAATGTGAAAAAGAGTCAGATTGTGTCCCGGTTATGCAAAGAAGATTCTGCTTGCTACTTGATCAATCTGAAATGCAATATTTGCCGTAACTATATTTTCTGTTTCCACTCCTTTCTATTCCCTTTTGACCAATTTTTGTTTTACAGTTGTCATATTGAACTTTATTGTATTAAATATATGTATATTATGGTAACTAAGATTTTTTTTGCCTTTTTCTTATTTCTTAAGGGGACTCTTTAATATTATACTTTAGGTTGTTTTGCTTCTAGACATATCATAAAATCTCTCAATTTTTATTTCTGTTCCCTAAAATGACTTTTTAACATCATACCCTAGGTTTGTTGTATCCTTTATGGCGCTGATGTGACACACTCTGCACTCATGTCCCAATCCAGGTGGTTTGTGGTGTGGTGGGTGCAGCAAAATGCTTTCAGCAGACTACTATAAGACTTCTTTTTTCCTTATCCTAAAAGGGACTGTTTAACATCATATCCTAGGTTTACTGCATTTAGACCATACTCTCACATGATATCTCAATTTTAATCCTTTCTACACTACTGCTGGTGGTTTGTTTTGTTTTGGATGTACCCTATCTGTTAGCTTGTCAGAGGACTGGGACTTTGTAAAGTGTGTTATAGCCTCACTTGGGGAGGCAATTTGGGAGAGGGCTGGTGACAGGTAGTCTATCCTATCATTTTTACCCAAACAGTTGTGCCAACATAATAATACACTCCTTATTGTATGAAGCAATGAACTACCCTTACTTAAGATTACAAAATATCTTCAGAAGTTCAGAAGAAATGTCTCTCTGACAAAACAGTGAACTTTGTTAGCTGGAATGTCAATGGTCTTAATAACAATCTAAAGAGAAAAAAGTATTCTCTCACCTATCATGCCTAAATGTCAAGATTGTATTTTTACAGGAGACTCACTTAATAAGTAAGGACTGCTTTCGTCTGCAAACAGATTGGATGGCCAAATCTTTCACTCCAGCTTCAGAAAGAAAATTAGAAGTATGGGAATCTTAATACACAAAACAATCTTGTAGCATCAAACGTAGTTTTCAATCCTGCAGGGCAACATGTCATGATTTTGGGTAATCTATTTAAATCTGAAGTAATTCTGATAAATACCTATGCACCTAATATGGATGATAGAGACTTCATTCAAAACTAGGGAATCCCGGACATTTTTCATTCCCGCATTCCCGGGAATGAAACTGCTGTAATCTCGGGAAACTGGGAATGACCAAGCTTGCATATATACCATGTAAAAGTGTAAAAATCGATCAAGAAATAACAGAGTTATAGTTTAAAATAATTAAGTGACACGTTTTTTTTAATTCAGTCAACAACAGACCAGCAGCAGTCAGTCTCCCGGCTCGCTTGTACAGTGACTGTACCTGCATTATGTACAGTGCTAACAAGACAAACATCTTTCTTGTCTTTCTATTTCAGTGCAAGCACTTTACCTTTTTGCCAAGCTACGAGTGCACTTTGCTGTAATTTAGCTCTGTCAAAGTCATGACAGATGGGACGCACTGTTCCATATGTGTCAGTCTTTCTTTGCAGCAAAATGTCAAATAGCTCTGGCGAAGTATAAAAAGTTTCCATGATTTTACAGTAACCTTGATCCTGCAGAGCATCTATCAAAGTCTGCCCCAATGACGTAGCAACACTGTACTGATTATACAGTATTTCTGATCAAACATTATCCTTTTCCCTGTGTACAGAACCAAATTCCAAATGCATCCTGGTTTAGATTCATGAAGCTCATAAAACTTTATGCCAAATCTTGCTCTTTTTGATGGGATGTATTGTATCTATAACAGTCTGCACTTATAAGCCATGAAACTTTCATCGATGCTGACATCACGGTCCGGAATGTAAATACTCTGAAATTTTGCTACAATGGCCTGGCATATCTCTCACGTTTTCTAGAGTTTGTGTGCTGGATGGCCACTCACCAAAGTCTTCTTTGTTGGTAAAGTGCAGATATTTCAAAATTAGTGAAAACCTACACTCAGACATAATTTCTCCAAAGAATGAGGTTCCAAAATTATGTTTTTGGAGCAGTACCATCGCTGCTCAGGTTTTACTACAACTCCATGCAATATTAATAAGCCTTAAGGCCCTGCTATCATCAGCAGTTACTGGTTCCATCTTTTTAAACAGGAAAACTGCTTAGGTGTACGGTTATTTGCCCAACACTGTTCAGCATAACGATTCGTCTCAACAACAATTGAGTTGATCACGTCATCATCCAGGAAAAACTTCATGTAAATGAGTGAATCTTGGCAGTTAAAGTACACTTTTATTCCTGTCTGCCCCAAAAAATAAAAAAACGGTGGCACTGGTTTATTTGAAGCAGGGTCAACAAACTGCCTGATGCAAGGCTCACTTCTGGATTCATCAGAATCACTTTTGTGCTCACTGTCCATTAGAGTTTCACTACCTGAGGACAGATTCACTTCCTCATCACTGCCGATTGTATCACTAGCACGACCGTGAAACACTTGGGGACTCATGCATAACGGCGTGTGTAAAATTCACAATAAAACATGGCATAAGGACAAAAGCGGAAATGTGCATATGCAAAAAAAATTCAGATGCATAAATCTGGGTTCTCCAACTTCCATGTTCGTCTGCTTCATAAATCCCGGTCACCGTGAAAACTAATGCACGTGCACGTGCATGCTTCCCCACCCAAACACATCCCTCTTTGGATATGCAAATCAATATAAATAGGATATAAATAGGCCTTAAGCTCAGCATTCTGTGAATAGGCAATGGCAAAAGCATAGGGGAAAATAGAACAATTTCAGCGAATACCAAGTAGAGGTAAGGAAAAATTATTAAATTATTTGTTGGTTTAAACAGTGGTATAAACAACAAAAGGAAGTTGATCGAGTGACATAGGGTGTCGGAGAAACTCGAAAGCTCAAGTTCACAAAGTCACACAGTGCCTGAAACAAAAAAAGAAGTTGTCAGATATCAAAGTCGCCATGAAAAGTCGAGTCGTAGCCCACTGTCTGAGAGTCATATGAAAGCTTATTAGGTTACAGAAAAAAGAAAAAAAACAGAGACCTAGTGAGAAAAAAGCTTGAAATGCCAACTTTAATCTCAAAATTTCCACTTTAATCATGCAGTTTATTTTGTCATTAAAGTAGAACATCATAAACTTCATCTTTAAATCATTTAATTTACTAGTTTCTCAAATACCATTCTAAGTATAGTAGCACGGTAAATGCTTTGTTTTGTATGTGTTCTGTGTGGTCTATGTGTGTCAATCACTATGTGCTTCTTAAATGGGCTTTCTCTTTCTCCAGCTGGACACAGAATCCATTACATTCATGATATTACAGGTCTCTGAATAATGAAAATACTGCGATGTATACTTGATATCATTTTCATGATGATAGGAGTTAAAGCATATTATTAAACATGGGAACATGGTGGCGCAGTGATAGTGACGAGACTGCCTCATGCAAGATGCTTGTTGCGCCATGCGACTTTGATGAAATAATTTATTGCAGCAGTCCTGTCTCTTTCAAACGTACCAACACCCAATTCCTGTCCTCCTTTTCTTTCTCCAAGTAACCAATCACCACATAATCATCTCTGTAATAGATGTTAAGCCATCTATAAGCTTAGAAAGCCGATTCTTCAAAACTTTTAAGGAACATTAAAATATTTTCGTAGTACATGTTTAATTATTCCATCCATCTATCCTTCCAGGGTCGCATCAGTCCCAGCAAGAATACAGCACAAGGCAGGAACAATCCTTGAACAGGCGGCAGGTCCTTGCTAGTGTTGCGACACCGTGTATTCACATGTTTAATTATCAACAATATAGATTATTTAAATGATGTTAACATTTTATCTGTATAATGTAATATAACATATTTTGCTGCATTTCATCTTAAAATGATATCGTCATCATATGTAAATATGCGCTTTATAAAGTGGCTCAGGTTATAATATTATAACTGTATCGCAAGTTTACAGTGAGGTAATTGTACTTATAAGTACAAAGCATTCTACAAGGAGCACTTGATGGACTGATTGAGTGCGTTTACAGTTATTGGGATGAAACTGTTTCTGAACGCGATGTCCCTACAGGAAAGGCTCTGAAGCATTTGTCATATGAGAACAGTTCAAATAGACAGCGTGTGCTTGATGCTGTATACCGATTATTCTCTTTCCTATCAGATTGCATACTCAAATACATTGGGATAAATACTCTGAGTGGTGCATTGTGAGGAGCCACGCTAAAGCAGCTATAGTATTTGGAATAGTTTGGCCATTCCAAAGAACATTATATTGTTACAGGTTAATTATAATCAGATGCCATAAACTAATAAACAATATGAAGTTAATTTCAGTGCATTTGATAAAGCGCGTCAGGGATGTGGATCTAAAAAGAAAGGGAAACCACACTGGAACAAAAGCACTGCTTTGATGCTGGGTGCCGCCAGTTTGCAAAACCGCGGAGAACTTGTGTAAACCAAGCATTTAGATGGCGTGAAAATGTGCGTGACTTTACACCAAGTTTAGGTTTTATGCATCGCGATTTGAGTGTCGAAATGGGAGTACGCAACATTTTTGTGCATACGCACCGCATATACATGAGACCTCTGGGCTGCTGAAAATGTTTCTTATAAGACACCATTATTACAGTGGGGGTTACTGATTATACTTACAGGTGAGAAGAGAAGACACACCGACACCTTTGCTCATGTGATGCCTGGACATAACACTTACGCAAGACCCACCTATAACGTTCGAGTAATGCTCAGGTCTTACACTGACAGCACTTTTACAGAGTGATTCTCTGTTCTAATGCTTACACAAGCAGAATCTGTACAGTTGCCTGAGTGACACTCGTGACTATCGCTTTTAGCACGGTTTTCGTCTAATGCTAAGGAGGTTAAATTAAATCTACAAAACAAAATAAAAAAGAACTGAACCATGGAGTAATGCAAGAAGATGGCATGGTCTGATGAATCATGTTTTCTTTCAGATCATGTGGACGGCCATAAGCATGTTTGATGGCAGCAGGATACACTATGGGAAGAAGAAAAACTGGAGGAGGCAATGTGATGCTCTGGGCAATGTTCTACTGGGAAACCTTGAGGCTTCTGGCACTCCATGTGGATGTTACTTTGACAATAGTAGCTACCTAAAGATTTTTGTAGATCATGTACACCTCTTCTTGGTAACAGCTTTATTTGATGGCAATGACCTCTTTCAGCAGGATAATGTGCTCTGCCACACTGCACAAATTGTTCAAGAATGTTTTGTGGAACATGACAAAGAGTTCAGGGTGTGACTTAGTCTACAAATTCTTCAGATCTCATTCTAGTCAAGCATCTGTGTGTTACACACCTCGTAATTTGCAGGATTTAACATTCGACCTGGCTTTTATATAAGTAACACATAAATATCTTTTTATATAATGACCATCACAAAACAGGACTTTCCATGATACGCTGGCAAGCTTTGTAAGCCCTGCTTTTTTCTTTGAAGGACACGTGTGGGGCAGACTGACTGGCAGGATGATGCCTGACCTGTTGATACGTCCAAATGGTGCGATCTTTCGCCTTTACGCCTGGTGCAGCTACGTTATTCTCATGTGTGAGTGGATGTTTCTTGCGGGGAGGGCTTCTATTCTCTTTCGCCGATGTAGAACCCTCATTCTCCATTCTCATCTGAGTTCGCCTCTGTTATAGCACGTCTTTATTTGAAAACAGTTTAGTTAGATTTTGGGGGCGTGAAGCGTGACTGAAAGAATAAAAGTAAATAATGAAACGAACGCTAACTTTTACAAGTACCATACATTTACACAGTATGTTACAGACTCAAATAAATCACATGTATGTTTTATTCTATAATAGTAATAATAATAGCCTCTCACTGCTCAAAACAGTTAATGCATGAAATCCCCAGGGTTAAATCCGCCACCTCTCGAATCAGAGACAGCAGTTCTTACCCCTACACCACCCAAGCAGATGTATATGTGGCTGTGTGTGTTGTACCTTATCCCAACTTATTTTACTTTGGTCACATTCTTGAAATAAGTGCACTTGTTTTGTTATATCTGTGTCTTTTGTGAAAGTGTTCATTTTATATTTGAACTACAGTCTTCACACATTACACACTTCACGTCAGCACAATATGTTCCTGTTGTAGTTATTTCTTGCCTCACATTTCCTGTCATCCTACATTTACACAAATCGTTGTAGACACAGAACATACATGAATTGTATGTGTTCCAACTAACAATACAGTAGAACCTCGGTTTTGAGCATAATTTGTTCTGGAAGCGTGCTCGCTGTCCAAAGCACTTGTATATCAAAGTGAATTTCCTCATAAGAAATAATGGAAACTCAGATGATTCGTTCCACAACCCAAAACTATTCATATAAAAATGATTAATACAAAATATAAAGTAAAAATACATAAAACAAATTAACCTGCACTTTACCTTTGAAAAGAATCATGGCTGGTGTGAGTGAGTTTCTAAACTCTTGTGGGATTCCACCCAATGGGACGACACGCGGAAGAGCGTCCCAAAGCAATCGCAGTCTCCCAGCGCTATAGCAGAGACACACAAACACACTCATGCAAGAAGACACATGCACACTCGCAAGGAGACACACACACACATGCGCGAGCGACACACACATACAGGTGCATGGAGAGAGAGGCGCACACACACACACCTGCTCACGTGAGAAGAACCATCAGTTCAGTTGTGATCACATGACGCTCAGCAGACAAAGCATAACCATACTACTCGTATTGCAAGACCTCGCTCGTTTATCAAGTCAAAATTTATTAAAAATTTTAGCTTGTCATGCAAAACACTCATAAACCAAGTTACTCGCAAACTGAGGTTCCACTGTATATTATTTACCATATACAACTCCAGGCACCTTATATCCAGATGAACAGACTTGAGGTGGGACAACTTGGTGTATGACTACAGCTCGTCGGTGGGAGATAGGATAGCAGGCTGCCTGCTGCCGATGCTGACTGAAACATTTGCAAAACAAAAGATGCTGATGAGGAGGTGTGAGGGAATTTAAGGTGGCCCGGGATTATGAGTTTTTTCGTAGGCTTAAGGGATTTTAGTATTAAAAGATCTGCTAACGTCTTAATGCCAGATACCACAGGGCACATTTAGAGGTCTTGTGGAGTTCATGCCTTGGGTCAGCGATATTATTTTACAGCTTGAATGGGACCTACAAAATATTAGGCAGGTGGTATTAATATTATGGCTAATCGGTGTAGGTGCTGAAAAAGGATACAATGAAATAAACATAGTTTTGGACAGGCAACAGCAATAATTTTTTGGTACTGAAAATATCAAAAAAAAAAGATGCAAAATAAGAATAAATAGAGGAAACAGAACTAATACCCATAAGCTTAGTTACACACATTTAGAATATTAGTGATAGAATCAGTGTGGTGTATAATTGTTTAATAAGTGTTGCTGGGTGAGTATTGGTGCATCTTGAATTCGACCTTGCCTGACACGTTTAAGACAGGGCAACACTTTGTAAATGAAATTGTAGTCATTCATAAGATACTGTATGTTCAATATATGCCAAGTACCTATAATTCAGTTAAAAATTGTTAAATGTTTATCTGTGTGATGTCTACATTTGTCTAAAATGTACCTAGGGCAAAATGCAACCGGTCAGCAATGTCATCAAGTATGGGCATCATTAGGCCAAATGTGAATGTCGAACAGTTAAGCCATTATTCACCTAGAATTTAAAATAATTCCAAACATACTGACCACAATATTTTACACCATACTCGAGCATACATATAAGAATGCTTGTAAAAATTGGTTGTAATATCCTATGCCACACTACTTGCACAAAGACTTGGAAGAATCCCAATCTGCCATCTACTGCACATCAGGAAAGCAAAGTTCCACTGTATATTATCTCATATTGGAGAAATAAAATTCTTTCTGCAAGGGTCTGTTCAGAACTTTTTTAAACCTTGGCATGAATCTGTTAATGAAATCCTAAAGTAAACATGGTGGGCCTGTTCTGAAACATGATACCAGAGTACAGCTAGTGTAAAGAACATATAAATATCGCAATATGTTTTTCATGACAACCAGCAGTCAAACCCCACCCAGTAAAGAGAGCTGTATGGTTACAAAAGCCTAATTAAATTGATTCTTTATATCAAATTGAGTAGTGATAACATCTGTTCAATTTCACAAGGCAAACCCTCAACTACAGCAAATTCTGACAAGACTATCAACCCTAGCTATTAGAGCCCCACTCCACTTGTACGATATTTCAGGACCATAGCTGTTACCAGTTAGGAGACATAAACACACCAAGTTGAAGTAAAAGTTTTTTTTAGAAAGGTTGTATTCACAGAAGAAATATGACTCATTAATAAGTGAGTTGGATGTACAGTTAAAAAATATAATTAGAAATAGAAAATCAGAAATAAATCCATCCACCCATCCATTTTCTAACCCGCTGAATCCGAATACAGGCTCACGGGGGTCTGCCGGAGCCAATCCCAGCCAACACAGGGCACAAGGCAGGAACCAATCCTAGGCAGGGTGCAACCCACCGCAGTCAAAAATAAATGAATGAATGAAATACCCAGGTAAAAAAGGTTGACAACACCCTTTGTGAAAAAAGTAGTCAAAAAAGAATACAGGAGCAAAAATCTTACTCAATTAAATATTATATTTTGAATACTTATGTCTCTTTATTAAATAAAGTTTAAAGTGAAGAATAAATAGAAAAAGGAAATAAAAGAAAATGCACGTCTTAATGACAACCAAAACACAGTCCACCGTTATCCAGCTTTTCCAAAAAAAAAAAAAAAAGAAAATTACACAGACTTCATACTTCTCAAGCTATCTTCTCCAGGTTGTACCATCAATTTTCAAAAAAAATAAATAAATAAATAAAATGAACCATAAGAAAAAGATCATGTCTACTATTACATAAGAAATATATTAGGGTGTTTTTTGTGTGTTCATAAGAATTTATGAGCACTTTGAAATCACTTATCTTTTCTTTTGTCCAGTACTTCCTGAATTACTGGTACAAGAAATCACCCATATATGATGTACTGTTTGACTTGTTTTGATATCTAGTCATGCAAAATGTTGAGATTTTTGGGGTTCACCCCTTTGTTTGGACCTCTAGTCCCAGAAAGCATTTGTTTTAAACAACATTTTTGGACCATATTTGTGCAGGAAATTATACCCTTATGTATGCTCAGCCCCCTTCTCTTCACCTTCTACACCCAAGACTGCACCCCTGCACACTCCAGCAACAGCATCATCAAATTTATGCATGATGCTACCATGTTGTGGATCATCTCTTATCAGGACGAAGTGGAACTGTTGTCTAGGTGGTGCAGAGACAACAATCTGGTTCTTAACACCACCAAAACCAACGACTTTAGGAGGAAGAAAACAAATATTTCACCCCTTTTCATTGACGGGGATTGTGTGGAGAAGATCTCGAACTTCCAGTTCCTTGGTGTTCACATAGAGGAGGACCTGAATTGGAGTGTGAACACCACAGAGCTGATAAAGAATTTGAATTATTGCATCTATGTGTGGTTTGCCAGCTGCACTGCATCAGAGAGGAAAGCACTCCAAAGGGTCGTCACCACTGTCCAACATCATTGGATGTCCTCTCCAGGCCTTGGAAGATCTTGTCGGTACTCAAATATGGTACTTGGTGCCACTGCCTTGCTGCCGAGTTGTTTTGCCTGCCAAGGTAAAGTCATCTCTGATGGAAGATTGCAGGAATCATCGGGTAGAGGGGTCCTTTCATTGGATTTGCTGGCCAGGTGCTGACTCAGTTGTGGCATGGTCAATAGGGAAAGGCCGCTTGATGGCCGAGGTCTCCAGAACTTTGAACAAATCCAAATCATATTATGTAATATCATCTAGTGTTGAATTCTACTCTGTACTTGTAATATTTGTTGTACTGTTATATTGTTTTGAGAATTACTTGTGTTCTGTTCTGTGTATTGTATTGTGTTTAACTGCTTTTTTTGACATCCACTGCACGCCCAACCTACCTGGAAATGGGTTTCCCTGTGAAATGCCTTTCCCAAGCTTTCTTCCATTTTTTTTCCCTATAAGGGTTTTTTTGGGAGTTTTTCCTTGTCTTCTTAGAGAGTCAAGGCTGGGGGGCTGTCAAAAGGCAGGGCCTGTTAAAGATCATTGCGGCACTTCTTGTGTGATTTTGGGCTATACAAAAATAAATAGTATTGCATTGTATTGTATTGAATCTTTATAGTTCCTTCTGACTGAAAAAGGCCCGTGGTATAATTAAAGATCCATCCTACCCCAGTCATGCTCTGTTTGAACCGCTGCCTTCAGGCAGATGCTTCAAGACAATAAAAACATAGACAAATATATTAAAAAATAGATTTTACTCAAAGGCTGTGACTGCACTAAGTGAAACTCACACGGTGAAACTTTAAAGGGAACAAATTATTCAAGAAATACTAGCATGAATGCAAAGAAAGTGGTGGAAAGATATGGTGATAGGGGTAACAAGAGACAGAAGAGAAAAGGGAAAAAGCCTAGAGGAAGTGACACAGGATAGGGAGGAGTGGATGAAGCATTATAACAGGAGAGGATGCATTGTCGAAGATGATGGAAGAGTGACTAACTAGTCCAATGCAAGAAAAATCATTTTAGGGTATACTCCCAAATACCCTAAAACCTGCACACACTCCTCTTCAACACTTTTGCCACTGGAACAGACTTAAAATCCCTACTTAAACCCCAAAGCATCAATTGTTGCGGTTTGGCTCCCAGACCTAACAAGCTCTGCCCCAAGAGAGTGGCTTCCATCTCATGTAGACCTCACCAGCAACCTCTCCTATAAAATGTACAGTTCCCATTCAATCAATAAATAAATCATTTATTAACTCAAACAAACATTTTGTGCATATACCCAAAGTAAAAATAGGCACCACCTATAACATATGAAAGCAAAAATTACAAGCATTTTAAGCAAATTCCAGATTAGCTGTTGAGGTTGACATTCCTTGTCTCATTCAGAGATACTAGAATGTACATCTTATTAAGCTGCTTGGGGAGTTTTGAGAATAAATGGAAAAAAATGTGAAGAAGATCTTGTGGAAGTATGAAAAAAGCCATTGTGTGTATTCTGAATCTGTACTCTGGAAGCATTAATTTTGAACCTTTTGTAACAATTCATACAGGACAGGCAATGACAAATTAATTAAAACAATCCAACCAAAAGAAAGGACAGCAGTGTATTTTTACTTTAAAGCAGAATATTCAACCGCTAAACTTTGAAAGAGACTGAAGTTTTTTAATGATTTTACAAGATACTGAATGGCTCATCTTTGCCTAATCCAGATGGGCCTCATAAAGAACAATAAGTAGGTACAGACATTTTGAAAGTAGTCTTTGGTTACTAGACCTTAAAATAAAAACTACTGTAATGAGATAGGGGAGATGTAAAACATGAGAATGCTTCTAGTTCTTTGTGTCAGATTTGTGACACAAAGGTTTTTAGGAGCCACACACATTTGTTGCACTCCTAAAAGTTTTCTTTTCCAAATAGACTGAAGGTCAGTCATGCACACTAAGGTCACTGTTTTGTTTTACTCCCCATTATAAGTCTGGAAATAATTAGTGAGAGTTTTATTTTTTTTTCTCCGCCTCAAGAGATTGTTGCCTTTTTTCTTTGTGCTTACATTTTTGAATCACCAGGACTGCATTAGCTTACTCCAATTAATCCTTTATTAATCAGAAATGCTTTTGACGACATTTTTGTCTAGTTGTTTTTTTTTTTAATTTCCACTTGATAAGCAGAGGGAAAATTAGTTGAAGTAAACTTTTGCAGCAGCAGGAAGTGTAGCTGCTGACAGCAAAGAATTCTTTTAGGTTCAGTTTAGATGTAATGTATTTTTAAAACATATTTTTCAGACTATGTCAATATCTGCATAGTATATCCTATTTTTTATCTATAGAATCACTAATCCTGTAAAACATAACAATGGTCATTTGCAGACAATTCAGTTTCATTTAGCAGGATGCAATAATACCAAAAAGTCAACTGCTTTTAAAATCTAATTTGTTTTAATGGTTCAGGCACAAATAATCTAATAGCAATGGCTTTCACATTTTCTGTGAGTTACTTCAAACAATAGTATTTTGCTAATGTACATTTGTACAACTGTCATCTGTTTATAATTAAAATGCCATTGGGGTAAAACATAAAATATAAACAGATCCAATGTGTACAAATAGAAAGTGTTGTGAAATCCTGCCACAGTAAAGCACAACAAGGAGAACAGGAAGCACCACACAAAGGGACAGACTTGCCCAGTTTTCAGGTCCGGGCCCACCTGACTACCCACACTCCAGGCACCTAAGCCCCAGTCTCAACAGGAAGGCTACAAACCTGCCAAGGCCCAGAAGTGGGGCTAAAGCTTCTATAAAGTTCAGATTGTCAAAATGTTTTGATATGGAGAGGGAGAAAACCATGAAAAACCTCTGAATTACAAAATTAAGCAAAGTTTCTTTAATTTTTAATGATTTTTTAAAAATGACTTCAAAAGTGAATCAAGGCCATTCAAAAAACAGAAAAGAAATCCAACTACTCTTAACCTTAATTTAGAAGCAGGTTCAGAACCAAATAATCCAATTAATAAAGTACAAAAATCAAACAGCAGGGGTCTTATGCATAACACCGTGCGTAAAACTCACACTAAAATATGGCATACAGACAAAAGTGGAAATGTGCGTATGCATAAATAAATTCAGATGCACAAAACCGTACGTAAGCCAACTTCCTCACACTTCAGCTCCATAAATCCCGGTCAGTGTGAAAAGTAACACACATGCCTAACACCTCACCCTGTCTCCTCTCAGAATTTTGCATATTTTAATATGCAAGTCAATATAAATATCACCTTCCCCATTCAGTGTTGGGTTAAAAGACAACTTTTAATTTTGTGAAATAATGAATTTCAGCGAATGCAAAGTGGAGGTAAGGAAAATGTACTATTTGTTGGCTTAAGTAATGGTATAAACAACAAAAGGAAGTTGATCAAGTGATAGAGAGTGGCAGAGACACTCAAACGTTCAAGATCAGAAAGTCGTACAGTGCCTGAAATAAAAAAGAAGCGGCCAGATATCAAAGCCACCATGAAAAGACGAGTTGTAGTTCATCGTCTGATTGTCTTACTAGAGTTTCTTAGATCCCATTGTAACTAAAGTAGCAGGTTAAATGCTTTGTGTTGTATGTGTTCTTCTAATTGCTCTATGTGTGTGAATCACTGTATGCTTCTTAAATGGGCTTTCTCTTACACCAACAGGACACAGAATACATTACATTCATTATATTACAGCTCTCTAAACAATTTTAATACTAAGATGTATAGTTGATTATCATTTTCATCAATGAAATTTATGTAAGCATGTATTAAACATGAGGGCACGGTGGCGTAGTGGTAGCGATGAGCTGGCTTCCCATCCGGACCAGAGTTTATCCCCGCCTCACGCAACATGCTTGCTGGGATGTGCGCGACCATCGATGAAATAATTTAATGCAGCAGTACTGTCTCTTTCAAACGTACCAAGCCCCAATTTCTGCCCTTTCTTTTTTTTTCCTCCATGTAACCAATCACCACACAATAAGCTCTTTAATAAAAGTCAGACCATTTGTAAGCTTAGAACGCTGACTCTTCAGAACTTTAAAGGAACATTGAAATATCTTCATAGTACATGTTTAATTATTCCATCCATCTATTCATCCAGGGTCATGCCAGTCCCAGCAAGCATATAGCACAAGTAGAAACAATCCCTAGACAGAGCACCAGCTTATCAGTACTACTGCACCACTGTGCCCACATATTTAATTATTAACAGTATACATTATTTAAATGAAGTTAAAAATGTATCTGTATAATGTAATATACAAATATTAATGCATTTCATCTTTTAAATTATATCAAGAGCTCCAATAAGATAGCTCATTGAAATCTAAATTGACTTAGAAGCCAGTCGTCATCATTTGTAAATAAGCACTCTCTTCAGTTTAATTGAATTGAAATCCTTTATTGTTACTGTACAGTATAATGAGATTCAATATACAAATCCTCCATAAACTTATTTTCCTATAACAATAATAATAATCTGTTAAAAAAAATACACAATATGAAAACATAAGTTGATTCATAAAGTGGCTCAGTTTGTGCAATAAATACAACTGTAGTGCAAGTTTACAGTGAGGTAATTGTACTTATAAGTGCAAAAAGTTCTACCAGGAGCACTTAATGGACTGATTGAGTGTGTTTATAGCTCTTGGGATGAAACTGTTTCTGAACCTTGGGGTTTGTGTGGGAAAGGCTCTAAAGTGTTTGGCGAATAGAAGATGTTCAAATAGACTGTGTGCATGGCTGAGGCATCATGCGCTATGCATGTTCTCCAGGGTAGGCACTGTATCCTGATAATCCTCTTCATTCTCGACACAGCCCGATGTAGAGTATTCCGATCTGCTGCTGTACACCTGTGATTCCACACTCAGATACAGTGGTGTGTGGTAAATACAACAGACACAAAAATGTCTTATAGGAATGACTAAATGTTTTTCAAGAAGAAGTTGATATTGAAATGTATGCAAATTAATTTAAGAATACTGGGATATATGAAAATCTTAAAGTAAATACTAAACAAATGTTATAACTATTAGATTAAATAATAAGAAAAACTAACCTAGTGTGTGTGTGTAAGTGCTTGAGACCATTTAGTCAACATGTTGTCAATATTTAGTAGCTAAATGTTGCTTCAATGACAAGTAACAAAAGCATTGGAAATGAACAGTTGTCCAATTTCAGCTGATGCAAATATTACTAAATATTACATAATCAGCCATCTAGGCACCCTATAAAGGAAAGGATTTCAAAGCACCTTTCTTAATCTTTGTCAGGTTAGCCACCCGCAGAAGCATCCTAACATTCAACAGCAAGTAATGATTGCAATGACTTGCACTTTAAATGAACATCTCTGCTGGATTAAGATTAAGACTGCAAAATGCAAAAATTAATTATAGGACATAAAGCTTGCCAAGATTTGAATTGTTCAGTTCATATATTTTATTCCGTTTTAGCTTCTAATATTTGATATGCCTGTTTATCTGCAAATAAATATGTTTGGACTGAAATAATGTTTTAATATTATCTCACTGAAACTACCTTATAGTTTACTGTAACATTAACAATCACCAAAGCGTTGGAGGCTATGTTGGATGAAGGCTTGAGATACATATCCAGGTTCTGTAGGATCCTATCCCAGGTCTTAAGAGGTTAATATAATGGAGAGATCCCCATTCAGGTTAGTGTAAAATCCTTTCAAGGTATCCAGCTCCTGGTAGGAACGGTACAGTTACTGCAGTGGGGAAATCTAAAATAATGATTGGTCTCACCTATTGTCAAGGCATTCATATGTTAAGTGTTGGACCCTTTCCAAAGGTAGCCAGCCCTTATGAAATATTCCAGAGGTAAGTATTGTGGGGTGTTTGGGAAAACAAAAGTAGGGGATGTCTATGATTAACTTGTCAACCAGAAAGGCCTAAGTGCCTTTGGAGGACACTTTCACCATAAAACAGACAGAAAACCTTTTTTTGTGATATTTGCTTATTCCACCATTTCTTTACAAGGGTTTCCTTTAGACTTGTTTCCACAGTTCAAGTTGACTTCCATCTTCAAACTGTTCTCACTATGGAAAAATATTTGCTTATGCTTATATTTTCTCCCTATGATGGATGAGTCTTCATAGCCTGAAAGGGTGCCTGCCAAGAGCCTTTCAGTGCTAGTTAAGGTCTTGGTCACAAGAAATCCATATCTGACAAATTAGTTGTTCGGATTATTGTTTAGCTATCAGCTCTAAACTATCCTAATAAACAATTATTTGTTTCACAGAAATTGGTGGTGTTCCTTGGTTTCACAATTCATTGACCTTTTTTTTTTACTGTCCCTGTCTACAGTCTCTTTCAGCAAAGTTGGTGATTTTAAGGCTTGTTGGGATTATTTATTAGTTTAATAGTTTATTATTATGTTTTATTTATTTTCGTCTATTTCTTTGACACCATTTCAGCACTAGCCTGTCCACTGATTATTTTTTATGTTTAATCTGCAATATTTTATGGTTATTTTTATGGTAGCTATGCTGCTGATGGTAACAATGGAATCGCCTGTAACATCACTATATTGACATGCTAAAAGATGGTGGCGGGTAGTATTTGGCACCTATGCCTTTGGAAAGCAATTAAAACCATAAATGTCTCTGTGAATCAGCATTTAATAGGGAACATTTACTAGTTGTATTTTTCATTCCTGTCTTGTTATTTTTAACTACCAAGTTTAGTTAGCATTTTTGTTTCAGTTATTTGGTCATTTTGCTTTCCTGCATCATACAACCTTTTTAGCTCCTCCTTTATTTTGCCCTTTCATCCCTGTTTATCCTGGTCCTATTTCTCTCAAGACATAATTATATCTTTATCCTTTGGACAACCTTCTTCCACATAGGCACAATAATAATGTTATGGAGAATGGGCAAAAGCTAAGTAAAATGGAGAAAGAGAGGTCTAGATCTGAAGAGAGCACCAAAAGAGACAGTGAGTGAGTAGGGTACTTTTTTGACAAGTGGATGAACAATAAGAGATGCTAGTGTTTATTTGTGCATAATAAAGCTCATTAGTACCTTTGATCACCACTGTGTAAACAGGACTGTGTTGTAAAACTAATAGGCTAGCATTATTTTTTCATGTTGTGTAAACTAAAATGTAACAGGAAAGTGCATTTTTTGGATGGAAGGTTTGGCCAGTGGGCACACAGTGACTACTAGGAATAACTAAATGTTTTTCAAGAAGATGAGGATATTGGGATGTATGCAGATAAAGTGAATGATATTGGGAGATATGCTATAAAAGTGTTATAATGAGAAGATTGTATAAGATATGCACGCAGATAAACTAACCTGTGTGTATAATTGATGTATAGTTACATCTGCTGAAATTGGACAACTCATTATTTCCAATGGTCAGTGAATCTACTTTTGCCTACTAGATATGATAACATGTTGACTTTTAAGATGTACTCACACTAGCAATTTGTTCCATTCCTGAGCATGTTTTTCATCACTGTGGTATGTTGGGCCAGTAATATCTATTCAAGAGAGCCCCACCATATGAATAAGGTAATAAAAAAGGCACACTCAGTTATGGGATGAATTTCGACTTGCTGGAGATAATAGTGGAGAAGAGTAAATATATAAAGATTAAGACCCATTGCTCTGTCAGTCCAAATTCTGGCAAAACTTTCTGAAAACATGTTTTCACTTTTTCATTATGGGTTAGTGAGTGTAGATTGATGGGCAAAATTGACAAATATACCCATGTAAAATGAAATCTACAACACAATAAAGTGTGCAGAGTGTGAAGGGGTGGCTTATGACTCAATCAGTTGTGTTTATGCTATGTTGGTTAGTTTCTACAGAATTTAAATGGGTACACACTTTCACTTTCCACTTATTTACTACATCAGGAACTAATCCCTTAAAATGGCTTCCATGCTATCCAAATAAACTAGACAAGTAAACTAGCAAGAGAGCAAGTTTTTTGTTTATGGCTAGCAATAGTTATTATAGTCACTCAGATTGTTTTTGAAATAGGGGCTCTGAGCTGGAGAGAGGCTTCTAAATTCAGAGATTGTTACAAGCTATTAAGATGAACAATGGATACATACCTAATCGCAGTTTCCATCTAAATCATTGAATGTCCATCGTGACGTTGTCAGTCAACACCTGTAAAAGGATAAAAAATAGCTGCTCTCGTGAATGAGTTTGGAAACATTATTTGCTTTAAATATATTAGTTTCACAAGAAAAAAGATATTCAGCTTAAAATGTCTCACCTGAGATCTAAAAGTTTCAAAGTTGCAGCAACAGTACTGTCACATGTACAGTTTAGTACAAATGTGAACAATGCTGTAGAAACAAATGCATTTTTAAGCAGCTTCAATCTTTATTTGTTGTTCAAGAACTCATTTTTAAGTAAATGACAGATGATATAATTTTAAATATTTGTTTAATACGTTTTAATATATTTTCTTAGTGAAAAGATTGCGCTATGCCAAATTTCTAACACATTTATTAAATTACAGTTCTAGAACTTTAGCTGTTCTCAGTGCTTCCTCTAATATTGTTATATCCTTCTTATAATATTAAGAACAAAACATGCACTTTTTTCCAGATGTGGCTTGTCACAACAAAAATGTCAGTGTACACTTAACACTAAGGTGTTTACTTAAACACTGCCAGGGTGTACATGGGAGTCCCAGTTGTATGGTGTTAAAGTGAAATTGTTAAACATCCCCTACTGGGTTCATTTTTAATGTTACAAGTGTTTTAGTATAAATCGTTTCAGTGTATATTTCGTTACCTTTTAGTGTGGATTATGGACACTTTGTAGTGTTTATGAAAAGCCCCCTCACAGTTAAACATATAATCTGCTCCAGTATATATTTCACACATAGCAGTGCACAAACGTACATACACTTTCCTAGATTTATTTCAGTCTATCATTTGGCTAAATGTAATAATTAATTTCAGTTTTTTGGTTTTTTTTTTTTACACTGAGCAGTGAACTTTTAAAATGGTAACTCTGCATCTTTAAGTTATAGCCACTCTGTTGTCAAAGAACAGGGTTTAGCTAATACCATCTGGTCCTGGTAAATAATTACTTTGCAATTTACAAAATTAACAATATTTTCAAAATACAAGAAAAGACAAGATTTACATGAAACATGCAAAGAAATGTTTATTGTGTGAAAAAACAGTAATCAAATTATTTTATTACATACATTTCCCATGGGGTGGCACAGTGGTAGCGCTGGGTTCGCTTCCCGTGTCCTCCCTGCGTGGAGTTTGCATGTTCTCCCCGTGTCTGCGTGGGTTTCCTCCGGGTACTCCGATTTCCTCCCAAAGTCCAAAGACATGCAGGTTTGGTGCATTGGTGATCTTAAATTGTCCCTAGTTTGTGCTTGGTGAGTGTGTGCCCTGCGGTGGGCTGGCACCATGCCTGGGGTTGTTTCCTGCCTTGCGCCCTGTGTTGTCTGGGCTTGGCTACAGCAGACCTCTGTGACCCTGTGTTAGGATATGGCGGGTTGGATAATGACTGACTGACTGGAATTTCACATGGAGAATGCATGAAAAAATGTAATTTTCTGTTACAAAAATGTATATTTGCAAATGTTTTTTCTTTAAAATAAAGAAAACAAATGTACTTAATGTAAGTCAAATTATTTTATGTTAAAAAGTGACAACACTGAAATGATGCGACTTGCCATTTAAAATGTCAGATATCTAAAGGTTCAATAAACCAGAGTCAGAATAATATCTTCTCAAACTAAGCTGTAAAAGCACAATTTAGAAATTGTCATTATGCTTTCAATGTGTCTGAAGGTCAAAAGATTTGAAGAAATACAAATTCTTGATTTTAAAAATGGATATACTCTTCTCCTTATCCCTTAAGACATGGAACTACATTCAGTGCCATATGAACATACTGTATTTTCTTTAGTCTAAAATGTTTGGTTCTTCATCCAATTTGTCCAATTTGTATTTGGTATTCACTCTACTGCTTTCTCATAATGCACAAAGTTTAAGGAGGGCTTCATGAGTGCATTCAACTGGTCTATGGAATTTTTGCACTTCTGTCTGATATGGCATTGTTTGACCCAATATTCCAAAGGAATATTTATAGATGTCAACGTCAGTAGAATACTGTTTTGGTAATCTGTCAAATGTGTTGTCTTTAAGATTACTGTGGTTGGAGCTTCTGTGTTCTGTATACATTCATCAGTCCATTAATGAATTTATCCCCACAGATTCTAAGCAACTTAACTCTTTATTTCTTTCCAGAGTTTCCAGAGAATTTGATAGGATATTCTCAATTCCTTCTTCATTGTTCTTTTGATTTGCTTGCATTGGTTCCAATAACTTTCATTCTATAATTTGTGAGCTTGTCTTTTCCAGATTTAAATTCTGTCAGGGTACCAGGTATATCTTCTGGTCAGTATGGTTGCTTGTTATATTATCCCCTGTGTGTTTTTATTTCTTTCACTTTAGTTAATTTTTTCCTTCTCTGCATTTTGTTCAGATATTTATGTCGAGTCACTGCATTTCTAACAATTCTTGTCAATGTCTTATATTTTTAGTTGTTGAAATAAATTAGACATCTTCTGGATTTTTCTGTGGTTTGATTTGTAAATCTCCTTCTGTCTTCTAACTAATGCAGCATTTCACCTCTCACTTACGGCATTCTTAAACTGTCATTTGTGTGTTTTATTACTTCAGTTTCTTAATCAATCAAGATTTTCCAAATATGTTATTTTGTTGCTTTTCCTTAAATTTTTCTTTATTTTTTGCATTCTATTTGTTCTTAATTCCCTTATGGTGTTTCATGTTTTATTTACATGCAATTTGGAATTTTTAGCATTATTTACATACTTATCTGGCAATGACTTAATTAGTACATGGCTTCATTTCACCACCTTCACTTCTATTTTTTTAAGCCTTCAGTTTATATAAAAAATTAGAAAATTGTATTACCTTGCCACGTTTTTTTTCTCCAGCTGTATTGCTCATTAAATTTCTTCTCATTTCCTTATTTAACTACAGCATTCATTTCCATTATTAATGTCAATTGTATATATTTTTTCTTCTTTTACTTATTCAGCAGCATATTTCAGCATTCATAGGCTGATTAAGGAATGTTATAGTGTAACCCTGGACAACAAAGGAAATGGAATAAACAGTCTTTAAATCAGAAAGCATTCAAAAGAAGGAATCAGTTATATCTGAAACAATTGTTCATATTACAGGATAAATCCCATTATAGTGATTAGTGAAGTAACGAAATTTTCAGAATAACAAATACTTTTTGTAGGTCCGGACAAACGTTCATAGAACATCATGTTAAACGAATCTCATTTTAACAAAATGTAAATATCACTATAATAAACATTTTTTCGACTGAAGATAATAATAAGATGCAAAACATACTTAATGCTGCTCTTCCACTTTCCGTGCCAAATCTCAGGATTTCTGGAACAGGTTGTCTCAAAGAGAAAGACAGTCTGTTGGAAAATTTCCGGTCTTGGCAGGCTCGGTGAACCTGTTCTGAGTCAGTGCTCCACCAAGCGTCCTGTTTGAGTTTCATAACGCTTCTCAAAATTTTCTTTGAGGTTAAAAAAAATAAGTAAAAAATGACGTTAGTTTATGCTGAAAGAAAAATGAACAATCCTGGAAAAGGTTGATTCTGGAATAAGGAAAAATGACGTGGCAAAAGCATTTTGGAATCACACTTTCAACAATGACTTATTTTCATTCTGTGTTCATATTGTATTTCTAATTAAAAAAGTAACATCTAATGTCTCATTTTCAAATGAAATATTTTTGCAGTTTAAGAAGCGCTGTTTTTTTATGCAATTATTGTCAAGCTTGTGTCACAGAGTTGCACGAGAGCCAGGTCCAGGATTTCAAGGTAAATACAGGTACTTTATTACTATAAAGAGAAGGCAGGTACAGTCTCAAGACTTAGTTCAGAATAGCAGCTGTTAGGAGCCGTGGCATGGGTGATCGTCCTGCTTTATCTTCCATCTTCAGATTAGAAGAACACCAGTGGCTTTGAATCAGAGCTGTGGCAGATGCGGTCTGGAGAAGAGAGATGAAGAAAATGTGAGGAGCAGATCAAAGCCTGGTGTTAAATGCTAAAAATTGTGCAACAAGCACAGTATGCAGTATCCCTGGTCCTGCAGAGGACAAACAATAATTGCTTTGCCCTTTGTTTACTGTTTACCAGACACAGCAGAGCAGCTACAAAGCTGTCCTTAAGCCTCTGCCGTTAGACATGGCAAATCGCTGGCGGCCCCAGTCACAATACAACAACAACATCATTTATTTATTTAGCACATTTTCATACAAACAATGTCGCTCAAAGTGCTTTACATGATGAAGAAAGAATAAAAAGACAGAATAAATAATTAAAATTAGGGAACACTAATTAACATAAAATAAAAGTAAGGTCTGATGGCCAGGGAGGACAGAAAAAACAAAAAAAAAAACTCAGGTCAGGGTCAATAGTTACCTCTAAATTCTTTACCTTCGTCTTGACTTTTAATCCTAGTGCATCAAGTTTATTTCTAATAACTTCATTATATCCATTATTGACAATCACTAAAATTTCTGTTTTCTCTTTATTTAGTGTGAAAAAATGACTACTCATCCATTCGGAAACACAAGTGAGACATTATATCAGTGACTCAAGATAGTTGTGAGGTGCTATTGATAAATACAGCTGTGTGTCATCGGCATAGCTGTGGTAGCTCACGTTATGCCCCGAGATAATCTGACCTAACGGAAGCATGTAGATTGAAAAGAGCAGCGGACCCAAGATAGAGCCTTGTGGAACACCATATAGAATATCATGTATCTTTGAAGTATAATTACCACAACTAACAAAGAATTTTCTATCTGCCAGGTAGGATTCAAATCAATTTAAGACACTGCCAGAGAGGCCCATCCACTGACTAAGGCGATTTATAATAATATTGTGATCAAGGGTATCAAATACAGCACTCAGATCTAAGAGGATGAGAACAGATATACGGCCTCTGTCTGCATTTACCCGCAAGTCATTTACTACTTTAACGAGTGCAGTTTCTGTACTGTGATTTATTCTGAAACTTGTTTATTAAGGTGATCATTAAGCTGCATAATGACTGCCTTTTCTAGAATTTTACTTAAGAAAGGCAGGTTAGAAATAGGTCTAAAATTTTCAAAAGCAAAGGAGTCAGATTATTTTTCTTGAGCAGGGGTTTAACTACAGCAGCCTAAAGACAGTCTGGGAAGACCCCTGTATTTAATAACGAGTTTACTATGTCAAGAATACTATCAATTAGCATGCCCGATACTTTAAATTTGTTGGTATTGGGTCAAGGACACAGGTGAAGGGTCTCAGTTGAGAAATTATTTTATATAAATCAGGTAAATCTATCTTGGTGAAAGAATTGAATTTGTTTATAATAGAATACTGGGGTTTAAGAGGATCAGTTTTGGGGAGATGTACTATATTATTTCTAATATCATTAATTTTTTGATTAAAGAATACAGCAAAAGCCTCACAAGATTCACTGGAAGTATTTTGGAGTCATTCCTTTGAGTGACCTGGATTTACTAGACGATCAATCATAGGGAATAAGACTCTGGGATTACTAGCATTGTTATTTATAATTCTAGAGAAATAACACCGCCTCTCAAGATGGACTATGTTGTTGTATTCTATTATTTTAACCTTCAATATCTCATAGGTGATAATCAGTTTAGTTTTTCTCCATTTACTCTCTAATACTATACGTATTTTCCCTATATTCGTGAAATTTCTGTTATAAAAAAATATTTTATTGGCCCCGTAGGTTTCGTTATAACGGGATTCCATCTGTATTCATATGTGCTCTCCTAAAAGTGAAAATAAGAAACATGAGTCAACCTTTAATTGTAATCTCAATTGTTACACCCTGATGCTCATGTGTTGTATCAATCAATGGATTTATTTAGAGGGTCACAGAGAGGTAAACAACAGGGCTTAAAACAGTAAGTAATGATGAAAAAAGACCTGTCTACTGCAACAATAGCCATTCTTGCAGATTGACACTCACTCATACTAGCCTAATAAACCAAACCTGGAGTAAAGTGATATATCATAAGAAAGCCAGATAAAAAAGATTTAAAGATGACACATTTATATTTTACATTTTTGAAAGAATATCATAAAACAACTGTACTTGTGCACTCCACAGTCAAGATTATGTATCTGGAACTCTTTTTACTATATATTTAATGGGCATAATTTTATTCACAAAAAAAATAATTTTGATAAGCAATCAGTGTTACTGCTGTTAATTAAAGTTTATAAAGCAGCCATTGCACATGATTTTGCTCCAAGTAGTAGGATACTTGTAGTAGCGTTCCTCTGGTTTTTTCCCATAGTGCAAGAGAGAAGCAGTCAGTAGGATTGAAGATTCTTAAATGGCTCAATGTGTGGCTGTATTTGTCAGTGAGTGGGCCTTGTGATGGACTTGAGTTCCATTCTAGATTAACTTCAGCTGATCGCTACCAGGATCGACCAGAAATATGTCTGATTTCCTGTGAAAGTATACTAAAAATATCAGAGCAAAAAACAAGGGAATAGAACCCAATCTAGGCTTTGTTGGTTGTTTTAATAAACACACTTTGTATTTTGCACCATAACTGTTGTTTCAGCCCTCATTTGCCCTAGTCCATCTGTGGTATAGTAGGTCCGTGGCTCCAAAAAACTGGCCGTTTAAATAAATAAATAATGAACTTGCTCATGCTGAGGAGGGTAGCAGGTGCGAGCAGTCTGCCGTGAAGACGCCACATCTCTGGGTTAATGCAAAGCGGTCAGTCATCCGTGCATTGCTTTGCTGGCATGTGCGGACAGTGTGATTGCCTTATTATCAGCCCAGGGTGGCAATCAGGCGATTGCACCTGCAACCGCTCCCCAGACTATAAAGGGCATCAAGAGTCAGAGGTTGAAGCAGAGGTTAAAGGATGGGAGAGGAAGGCAGGAGAAAGAGAGAGGAAACAAGCTGGTGAACAGAGTGGAAGCAGGTGGACAGGAGTAGAGCCCCAAGGAGGAACAAGTGGCCATCTCTCAGGAGGTGGCTGTGTGTCGCTCCTGTTGAGCATATTTGAGAGTAGGAGCAACCATTATGCTCTGGAAGTTCTCTCACCAGGAGTAGCCTTTGAGACGGCGTTGGGAGTGTAGAGCACTATAATGGTTGGCAGTGGTTCGGGCAGAGAAGGGCTCGGGGTTGCACACAGATGCCATGGGATTGGTGTTTGACACAAGCCATATGAGATGGGAGCCTGCACCTGCTGGTTGAAGTCTCTCCGGGCTGTGAGGTCCGAATAGGATAAGCCATAGAGGCATCAGTTTTAAAAGAAGACACCATGGTTTTAATGAGTTCCCTGCACTGCATTGTTTCAACCTCGTTTTTAACAGTTTTTTCCATTTATTGATTTTAACCTTCCCTTTCACTTTATTTTATGGATTATTTATTTATTGACAGTTTGGAGCACTGCACTTTTTTGAACACTTGTTTTTTGGACTTTTAACCTCCCCTTGCTTGGTGTGTTTTGTCCTCATCTGCCACACTTATATCGGTTATGGTACTGATGGTGTCGGTTTGAAGAGGCTATCAAAAACAAAGACGGAGCAGGAGCTGACCTGCACTGTTGCATCATCTCGGTTATGACTATCAATGCCCTTGGAAAAGGAATAAGCCCAAGGCTGTGGCCACCCTGTGCATCCCAGTTTGTTTTAATATGTAGTCGTATGTTCCAAATATTTGTGCTTTTATCAGTTTTGAAAATTTTACTGATTGTTTGTTTTTGTGATTCATGAACTGATCAGCATTTTGAGGAAATAATAACATGCAGAATGACAGATACTATAAAAATACTATGGTTGATGTTGTTTTGTGCCTGTCGCTAATATTATACTCTTTACTTAGAGTTAACTCAGCCTTATTTTTTTAAATGTAGAAATATTTTTAAAGATTAATAAATGTGGTTTGGTTTTAGGCACATGGATCCCACGCTAGAATTTCCTGATTAAGCCCATGAGAGGAAAAGATTTAAGTCTGATTATTTTTTGTGTTTTTTTTTAGCTATTTGTGTTTACCTACTCTTATTATTTTTCATTTTTTAAAGGAGTGCTAGGTAAGAACCAAAAGTGAATGTAACAGGAAAGGGTCTAAAATGATGCTTCAAACAGAAAGCTGCAAAGTTACAGCATGAGTAATACACATGGTGATACTAATAAATAAGAATGAATACTTCCATGGTGATGTAGGACTTATTTTTCTTAATAATGTTCCCAAAATAAATACTCCAGAGCTACAGATGAAGAAGGGTATCTTGTGAACTATGGGCAGTGTTCCGATATTAAATATCATTAACAGGCTATCCAGGGATTGGCCTAACTCTTTAAGGGTGAGGTGATGCTCAGGACTGCAGGAACACCTAGAAGAAACACTAGGAGAATGGCTACAGGAAATTCACAGTGAAATCACAACCCTGCAAATACTTACAAGAGTAGTAATAAGTTGTAAAGACTCTCCGGTGGCTAACTAAACAAATGTCAAGAGGAAGAGATACCAGATTAAAAGTGGTTACCTAATTTTGGTATTTTCATGGGAAATGGACCAGATATCCTACTATATAAACAGGTAATGGTTTTGCTGAGCAGGACATTTCAGGGAGGCTTCAAACTTACTTTTGTGTTCCCATCTTGGGTTCTTTATGAATAATACACACACCTTTTTTATTACTTTGGCCTTTCTGGTGTTCATTCTGGGTTTAGGGTGACGCGAGAGAGCCTTCTTTCTTGCACGCTTTCCATCATAGACACAGGAGGACATACAAAGTGCCAATAAATAACCACTCGGCATAGGATTCAAATTCAGAGTGCTGCATATACGAAACAATGGTACTAACCACTGTTCTCTACCATCTTTTGAGATAAAATAATTAAAAGTGGTGATTTTATAATTTACCTGTTTGTGTCGGCAAATGTTTTATGGAAATAAAAAAATCTGCCAAATCATTGCAAGCCTAGTAAAACAAAAAGAAGTGTAAATTATACAAATGAAGTATTATTTTAGACCTAGAATTTTGTTTAACGCATTGGTTTTCAGAATGTGACAATTTACATTTTTTGGGTAATGACTATTACCTGATTGAGAATTCAATTTGGTTTACCATAAAAACAGTCTAGGTCTTCCTCTGATGTGTGTTTTTTTTGTTTGTTTTTGGTAATGAACCGACTTATTAGACAACAATGGCAGGCTTGTGTTTCTCTTCAATGACATGTCTATGCAATCAATGTGGTCTCCCTAGACATCTGCTTTATTGATACAGAAACCATGCTGGAAGGTGAAGAGCAGAATAAAAAGCAAAATCAATCAAAGCAAAATTAGTGATAGAAAAATGTGTACATGACGTGTGTAGCAGATATGAATAATTACTATGCCATAGTGGTTTATGCTTTCTAAGGGTATGCTGATATTAGATTTAGCATATTTATGCATACACACACACACACACATAAAATGATCAGAAATCTGAGATGCTGTATGAGCTGTGGAAATGTAAACATTCAGAGACAAAGTAGGAAACAAGATTAGAGCTCAGCATCACGCACAAAATCTTATAGCCACAAGCCTTCTTTAATATACTGGTTACACAGCGAAAAGAGAGAGAGAAGAAACATATAAACAGTGGAAGTGTATTATACACTGGACTAACTCTTGTAAACAGCAAATGAGTAAGATGATACCAAGAGCAGGTCTCTCTCCCTTGCTCACAGACTAGCTGTGTATCACAAATGCTTAACATCTGCCTGCTATCTTGTTCGATGTTATCAAATCATCCAACCTTTGGACCTTTTCTCTAAAATAAACCACTTGGATATAGCTGGTGAGCCAAGACCTCAGCCACAGGCCAAAAACTTACAAATACCCCATTGTACCAGAGACCTTTGTCTGATGAAGTAGATGTGGTGGCTTCAGTGATGTTTTTTTATAAGAAGTTAATCAGCATTTAAAATCACACAAGTACTAATTTCCTGTAATTGAGTGTTTTTGCCTTCCACTGCTCGTGTTAGGTTGCAAGATGAAACAAAATATTTAATTTACTCCTTTCAAAAGGCTAAATTAAATAAAACAAAGCCAAAAAAACATTTTCATTAAAATCTGCACTCCAAAAGATCATAAGATACAGGAATAAAAGCAAACTACATGAAGAGGTATCCAAATAAAACAGAACTAAATAGAAAAGACAAGCAGGAGGTCAAAACATTACTGTTGTGCACAACTTGAAACAGTGTACACTAAGATGATTTATATTAGAGATTTGACCAGCATTTGAAGAACTATTAGGGATCAGTCTAAATCGTTGTCTGTTATGAATGTCATACATTAGATTTGAATCTTGAGTTATTTTTGTTGTGCTTAATAAATATTATGTCTTGCACGTACCATGGAGGACAGATGGGCATCCTGGCTGGATAAGAGAACAACTTTTTGCCTGGACAGAAGGATATAAGGGTTGGACTAGCGGAAGCCAGAATCCAGGAGCAGGTCCATACCCCACATGACAGATGGCAGTGGTCCTCTCTAAGCATCCCAGTTTTGACACCCACGGGGTGCTTGGGAGTTGTAGTCCAGACCCTGGGTGCCAGTATAGGGTGCTGTTGGGGGAGGACCTCCCTGGTCCCACATGACCCAGAAAGTATTTCCAATAGGACACACAATAGAACTGGAAGTATTCCCAGGTCCTGCTTAAAAATGGGACCGCAGCCGCACCTCAGCGAGTCAGAGTCAGCGACACTCACCAGGGGCCTCATGTATAACGCCATGCGTAGAACTCGCACTATAACATGGCGTAAGCATAAAAGCCGAAATGTGTTTACGCACAGAAAAATCCAGATGCAGGAATCTGTGCGTACTCCAACTTCCACGTTCTTCCGCTACATAAATCCCGATCAGCGTGAAAACTAACGCTCGTGCACGCGCATTATGTAACGCCCCAAATCCTCCCAGAATTACGCCTCTTTGAATATGCAAATCAATATAAATCGCCCTTAAGCGCAGCCTTCTGTGAAAAGACAATGGGAAAAGCACGGGGGGAAATATAAGAATTTCAGCGAATACCAAGTGGAGGCAAAGGAAAAACATACTATTTGTTCAAATAAACCGTGGTATAATCAACAAAAGGAAGTTGATCGAGTGACATAGCGTGTTGGAGAAACTTGAAAGCTCACATTCACAAATCACACAGTGTCGGAAATAAAAAAGAAGTCACATATCAAAGTCGCCGTGAAAAGCCGAGTTGTAAGCCCACTGGCTGAGTGTCATATGAAAGCTTATTAGGGTACAGAGAAAAAAGGCACACAGTGAGGAAAAAGCACGAAATGTCAACTTCAATCTCGACATTTCCACTTTAATCACGTAGTTTATTTTGTCATTAAAGTAGAACATCATAAACTTCATCTTAAAATCGTTTAATTAACCAGTTTCTCAAATCACATCGTAATTAAAGTAGCACGTTAAATGCTTTGTTTTGTATTTGATCTTCTATGTGCTCTATGTGTGTGAATCACTACTTGCTTTTTAAACCGGCTCTCTTCCTCCAACTGGACACAGAGTCCATTACATTCGTAATATTACAGTTCTCTGAATAACTAAAATACTGAGATGTATACGTGATGTCATTTTCATGATGATAGGAGTTAAAGCACGTTATTAAACATGTGTTTCACTTCGATGAAATAATTTATTGCGGCAGTACAATCAGGAGCGGCTCTAGGCTTGTGGTGGCACTGGGCAGAGGAAGAATCGGTGGCTCCTTCGCCCGCCCGTCAGTAAGGTAGCTTATGCACAGTGGATGGCTACGTCCGTTGTGGACACAGCATAGCCGCCTCATGCTCATGACACAAGCATTTAACTTTTGCCGAAATTTGTCGCTGTGTTTTTAGCTGTGTTGTTATTTTCTCTTTCTGTTTTATATTCAATATATATTGGCGTAGCCGCCACTGCAGTCAGTGCTTTTCTTTCCCCAAGTAACCGATCGCCATACAATCAGCTCTGTAATAGACGTTAAGCCATCTGTAAGCTTAGCGCCGATTCTTCAAAACGTTTAAAGAACATTGAAATATCTTCGTAGTACATGTTTAATTATTCCATCCTTAACGACACTCCCAGTGAAGAATAGAGATTATTTAAATGAAGTTAAAGTTTTATCTGTATAATTTAATAAACATATTTTGCTGCATTTCACCTTATAAATGATATCGTTTCTGTTTCTGAACCGCAAGGTCCGTACAGGAAAGGCTTTAAAACGTTTTGCAGTGGCTGAGACAGCGTGTCTTTAAAGCTGTATATCGATAATTCCCTTTCCGATCAGCTGCTGCTGTGATTCACACTCAGATACAGTGATATAAATACTCTGAGTGGTGCAGTGAAAGAAATATTGAAAAAGATGATCCGCTGTGGCAACTCCTAACAAGAGGAGCTGAAAGAAGAAGAAGAAGAAGTGAGAGTAACAACACTAAAGCAGTTATGGTATTTGGAATACTATGGCTGTTCCCTCTACCATTATATTGTTACAAGTTAATTACAATCAGATGCATTACACTAATAAACAATATGCTGTTAGTTTCGGTGTATTTATAAAGCCGCGTCAGGAAAATAAGGTGTAACCACACAGGAACAGTAGCACTGCTTTGACGCTGGGTGCCGCCAGTCTGCAAAACCGAGCGGAGAACTTGCGTACGACAAGGTATGAGGTACCGTGGAAAAGTGCGTGGCTTTACACCAAGTGTAGGTTTTATACATCGCGATTTGAACGTGGAAAAGTTCTTACGCAACGTTTCTGTGCGTACGCACCGTTTATACATGAGGCCCCAGGAGGGAGGAAGTAGAGAAAAGAGTCAGCTTGTCTTGGAATTGTGTAATTACTGGCTGGGAAGATTGTCTAATATACTGTGTGCAATAAAAAGTATTTTATTTTATTATTATGCTGTATTAAGGATTTGTTCTGTTCTGTGTATTGTGTTGTATTGACCCCCTTCTTTTGACACCCACTGCACGCCCAACCTACCTGGAAAGGGGTCTCTTTGAACTGCCTTTCCCAAGGTTTCTTCCATTTTCCCTACAAGGTTTTTTTTTGGGAGTTTTTTCTTGTCTTCTCAGAGAGTCAAGGCTGGGGGGCTGTCAAGAGGCAGGGCCTGTTAAAGCCCATTGTGGCACTTCCTGTGTGATTTTGGGCTATACAAAAATAAACTGTATTGTATTGTTATACTCTTAATTACCATTTTTAAGCATTCTTGGAGGGATGGAGATTTTAGTTTCACTTTTACTTTGACATAATTTCTATAGAAATTAATCTTTATTTTATTATAATTATTTAACATTTCTCCTGAGATGCCATTTTCTTTGGTCATTGCTATTTTCTGATACTGTTGTTATGATGCAGGTGTGGTTTCCTAGTGTTTGGTACCTGGAAGAAGTGCAGGAAAAATAACATCAAAATAAATACACAGTCATTGCATTTGTAAGGGTTTTGATTGTTTTTTATTTTATGTACATTTTTCTTCAGATTGGTGTCCTAAATCTAACAGCTGCCTTATGATCGTGACAATTATCTTAGGAAATTCCAACTGCGAAAAAAGTTATCTACTTTTTTAGACCGTGTTGTCCCACATTTTGTATTTTATATGATTGCCGCTGTGTTTTGTTCCTGTGTCAGGACAGCTTTTGCTGGAGGCATATCCTTGGAGGGCAGGGCATTTGCAGTAACAATACAACAACAACATTTATTTATATAGCACGTTTTCATAAAAATAATGTAGCTCAAAGTGGCAATTCAACAATGAATAAAGGAACGTTAATAAAAAATAGAAAAATAAGATTAGGCAATACTTAGTAACAAATAATACAGTAAGGTCCGATGACCAGGAGGACAGAAAAAAAAAAAAACTCCAGATGGCTGGAGAATAAAAAAAATTTGCAGGTGTTCCAAGACCACGAGACCGCCCAGCCCCCACTTGGCATTCTACCTAACATAAATGATCTCAATCAGTCCCCATGGTTTTCATTCATCACGTGGAAGAATCAGATGATGATGATCATGTGGACATCTGGCCTTCAATCCATCAATGTAGGGACAGCACGGTGCCTTGATCAGGTGGTGGTGGCGCAGATTGCCACCACAGAAAACCGGTAAAAGAACAGCAGAGAAAGTAGGGATTAGTACGGATTGTGAAGCCATGATAAAAATGATAATTAAATGCATATACAGAATATCAGGGTTACACTAAAATTAAGCTATAAGAAAGCCATGTTAAAATAATGAGTTTTTAGCAGTTTTTTTAAAGTGCTCCACCATATTAGCCTGGCGAATTTCTCTCGGTAAACTATTCCAGATTTTAGGTGCATAACATCAGAACCAGTTGCATCTCAAATGTTGTAAGTCGACTTAAGTATATTAGTATTCTTCTTCTTTCAGCTGCTCCAATTAGGGTTTGCCAAAGTTGATCATTTTCTTCCATATCGTCCTGTCCTCTGCATCTTGCTCTGTGACACCCATCAACTGCATGTCCTCTCTCACCACATCCATAAACTTTCTCTTAGACCTTCCTCTTCCCTCTTTCCTGGCAGCTCTACCATTAACATCCATTTCCCAAAATACCCAGCATCTCTCCTCTGCACATGTCCAAACCAATGCAATCTCACCTCTATGACTTTGTCTCCCAACCGTCTAACATGAGCTGATGCTCTAATGTACTCATTTCTAATCCTGTTCATCCTCGTCATACCCAGTGCAAATCTTAACATCTTTAACTCTGCCACCTCCAGCTCTGTCTCCTGCTTTCTGGTTTGTGCCACCGTCTCCAACCCATATAAATAATAATAATAATATTATTAGGTCACTGGAGCTGCTTACTCATGAGAAAGCTATATACATTTGTCCATGAGTACAACATTTCTGTATTAGATCAATTCCTGTTATTCCCAGTGACTTGCATTTGTTGATGGTCATTACAAAACATAATTGTACAAACAAGTGTATTCTTTTGAATTGAAACAGGTAATCAGTAGGAATAATGTGACACTTAAGTATATTATATTATCATCATTAGATGTTTGTGATTTTCATTTGTTTATGTTGTGCACTCAAGTAATTCTTTTGGTGTTTTTCATCAGTTGTTTGTGGTCTCTTTAAAGTCTGCAGATGTACAGTATATGTAAATAATTTCGGAGAAAGAGAATTTGGGCACCTCTGTTTAAAGTAAGCAGATGCATATGTAAATCTAAACCTATTTGAAAGGGGGGGGGGTCCCATACTTATTCTATGTTAATTAATGTTCACTTATTTTTATTTTTTATTTATTTATTTTTTTTATTGTGTCTTCTATTTTTCTATTCTTCTTTTTGTAAAACACTTTGAGCTACAATTTTTTGTATGAAAATATGCTATATAAATAAATGTTGTTGTTGTTGTTGTAACTCATGAAGGACCAATTAAGTTTAAACTGATGCTGCTTTTCAATCGCTTCTGCTCCATCTTTTGTTTGTATAATGCCCGTTTTCAGTGCAGAGTATGTATGTCAGCATAATATTAATAAATATTGACAGATAAAAAATGTTTAAACAAGTAAGAAAACAATTGGCTAATTTTCTTTTTTTCCTATAATTTCACCAAATTTACATCAACTCATTCTAAGCATTAATGGTATTTAGGAGTATTTACAGTAGTTTTTCTGTTGTGAGGGGGATTCCAAAAAATATTTAGGTATCAAAAAGTCCTTTCTTAGCAAATACCTACTGCCCTAGATGTACCATCCTCCAAAATTTCAGTTACACTAAACAGGAAATCGTTTAGAATATAGAATGGTTGCATGGGTAATTGCACATTCTGGCTAAGAATAGTTTCTATTCTCTATCCCAACTGGGGTGAAGAAATAATAGATGGACTTGCTGAGAGCACTTATCAAGAACTGTTCCTCCCCCAGTAAATAGGTGGCACAACCACACACCACAAAAGGCTGTCAAGTCTAAATACAGCATAAGGCACATAACACGACATCAGGTACATTTTAAAATGTCTGTAAATTGGTTCGACAGATATTTTTCATTACTTAGTAGAATGGATAAAAGAATTATTGTGTACAGACCACTTACTGACACACTGGCCTTTAACAATTCAATTATTGAAAAGTAGTTTTCTTTATGTAAACAGACAGTAAAACAGGACATGCACAGTAACACTATAATTGATTACTGTAAAAAACAGAATACCTAGAGACATTCACATTCAGAAAGGTCCTACCTTGTATAGAAATCAACCAGATTTTGCTTCTAAATGGCGTGCTATCCTAAATAAGTTCTCACTTGATCCACTGCTACTTATTATTGAAACTTGTTAAAGCAAAAATACTGACTTACTCAGCCAAATTAATGTAGTGGAGGCAGATGTTTGTGATGCTTGTGACTCAAGAGAGTTTGACAAAATTCTTACAGAACATACGTTTAGGATTACAACTTTTGAGAAAGATCTTAATGATTTAAAACAACAAATGATCTCCAAAGAAAACATTTATAAATGATTAAATAAGCAAACATCACCTTCTCCTAGATGCTCTCTCAATTATTATATCTGATCTTTTTCTTTGTCTAGATCTTCCTTGTCTCTTCATTTTTACAGTCATGTCCATGGAGAAGTAACAATACTCAAGCAACATTACATTGCCAGACTCCAATAATCAACATCTCTAAACATGTTCTCTTCCTCCATTGAAGTTAGTGTCTTATCTATGGGCTTATCATTTGTTTCTACATGTTCATATAACCTCTTTAAACCTCATTGATTTAACTGTTTTTTTTTTCTAAAAAATCCAAGACCTTACATGTTTCATAGAGATTTATCCATAAATTTCATTTTTACCCCTTTCGGTCCTGTTGAACCATTTATTTAAGGTACGCGTTCTGTACTTGAATCTTATGAGATATAACATCAATTCAAAACAACCATGACAATAATAAAAATTCAATATTTCAACTGTGGATTTTTTAGCTTTAAAACAATTGCACCATGATACATATATTACTTACTATTAGACCCACTGACAAGGGAAATATAGTTGTAATTATAGATGGAGAACAGCATGCCAATTAAGGTCTCAGACAGTTATCTGATATAGAGTGTTATAAATATATTCAGTACAACCCTACTGCTAAAATAGTGGATACCGTGAAAGATTTGGTCTAGATAGCTGTGCCTGCTGCCCTGATTACTAATTATACTGGGATTTTTTTAAAAACACTTTTTTATAAAACCAACATCCATATATATATAAGGTCTCTGTTTACTGCTCAAGGTAGCCTAAATAAAGGCCCAACTAACACCCCAGGACGTCCAATAGTATCTGCAAATGGTTCATTTCTACACCCTTATTGCCCAGTTTGTTGCCGTCAATATAAGGCACTTGGTGTGTCTAACAAAATCTATACAGTACATATAAAAGGCAAAGCCCTCTCTGACTCATCACTAATTCTCCCACTTTCCATGTAGGTGGGAAGCTGAAATTTTGCATGCTAATTCCTTGCAGTGTACTTACAAACATTAGGTATGTTTCATGTCTTATTGTTGGGTGTACCTCCTCAACTGTATTTATAGATAGGGGAAACCCCTCCTCACTATTTCTGCGACTTCCAATACACGTAGGAAGCCCAAATTTTCCATGTTCATCTTTAACACCGTACTTAAAAATGTTAAGTATGTTTCATTTTGCGCCATGCCCTGTAACGAACTTTCGAAAATAACGTCTTCTTTTTGGCGGTTCTCACCATTATGCCATAAGGAACTTTCGGTACTGACCTCTCCTTTTGGCAGTTTTATTACTTATTTCCGTTAACAGACAATTTATTTCACGGCAGGATGTCCAACAGCCGCCCCTGGTCCCCCTTCCTTTTTCCGCACGGCTGCTGTCTGCACACCTTCCACATTGTTGACTTCCTGCCAATATACATTAACGACATTCCACGCTCATGTGCCTCTTCACTCGCTCTCATACCCTCTGACCTACCATTCCAATTTAAATGCCTCCAATTTCCAGTAAGGTTCTGCTTCGCTATGACAATAAATAAGTCACAGGGCCACACTCTAAAAAATGTCAGCTTTGACTTGACACAAGATTGCGTCTCAGATGGCCAACTGTATGTTGCATGCTCAAGAGTAAGCTGAGCAGACAGCTTGGTCATTTTACAGCCCAAGGACAGAACTGCAAACGTCATTTACAAAGAGATCCTTACATCCTAAAAATGTGCATTTCTCATACACAGCATTTACAATCATAAATTCAACTCTTTACAATCATCAAATTCACTCTCAATACTAAAATAAGCCTACAACAATTACTTTGACAATAATGTTACACTGTTTTTAAAATGTTATCTTTTCTTTTTCATAACTTCTTTAACATACTACTTCTCCACTGTGAAGCACAGATATTATGCTAGTCATATATAAAAGACACTACAGATTTCATGTCCAAGTCAAATAACCCTAACTTAACCCTAATTGTATCTTGGTCATGTTTGGCATTGAATCATTTTACAATAATATTCCTGTGATGTGTGAGGTCCATGGTGGCTTGAGTTTAAAAAAAAAAAAAGAATAAATAATAGACACTCAGGTTCAGAGTTGGAGCATGTGGTTGCATGGTGGAGCTGCTCTGGAAGTTGATGGGGCATTCGGCTGATCATCAAATCCTATGCCTCAGCACTCCAGAGGTTGTAATTAGGTGTCAGCACACTTGCATGCTTAAGAGGATAAAAAGGAGCCTCAAGAAAGAGAAAGAAAGTACAATAAAATGTGGAGACAGAGAACGAAAGATGAGTTTCAAAAAGATTGAAGGTTAAAGCAAAAGTAAGAGGAAATGGCAGGATTGGGAGAGGACCTGGTGCAATGTGGAGTGGAGGCAGGCAGTTGGGAAAATGAGCCCCAGAAGATGAGCATGTGGTCAATGCTCAAGATGAGGCTTATGGTTACTCCTGCTGGGCAGTCTGGGAGCAAGAGTGACCAAACGCTCTAGCAGGGCTTCCATGTAAGGCTGAGGAGTGGCAGTAGGAGGCAATGGAGCAAGGTTCAGTCCGGCACCTTACAGACACCGAAAGGACAGGCAGCAAGAACCCAAGCCTAGTGTAAGGTTTAACTGTGCTTGTGGATGTCTCCTTTGTCTCTAAGACCCTTATGGAGTAAGAAGAGGAGGCATCAGTTTTAAGAATATAGCACTGTGGCTCGTGGTTTCTTAAAGAAAAGATTTTCTGCCAGTGGGATTCTAACCTAAATTTTATGGATTAATTGTATTTATTGTATTTATTGTTTATTTATTGACTTGTAACCTCTACTGGACATTTGTTATATTGAGATTATTTATTTAATTGATTTTGCTCTGCAGTCTTTGCACTTTGAGGGATTTGAACTCCAGATTGTCTTGTGTGGAGCTAACCTGAGCAGTCACAATTGCCCAAAAGACAGCTGTAACTACTGTCTAAGAGACTCGTAACCAGTGGTCATTTTTTTATACATAGGTACTTTCATTTTATTTCTCCGTCAACATAAGGGAGTAGCAATGAGTGAAGTGTTCAGTCCCAGCCACGCAAACCTGTATGCCTCTCACTTCAAGAAGTCTTTAATTTTTTCAGGTAGTAAAAAGTTTCATCATTACTTCTCTTTGTGGTTCAGATTCATTGACAATATCTTTTTAAACTAGTCAGATACCACAGGGGAACTTTTTGCATTCTATTCATTTATCAATACATATGACAGTAATTTAAGATTTACACTTGAGTACAATGTTTCCACCTTTCGTTTTTTAGAAATTTCTGTGGCTAATTAAGATACACAATTTTCTTTCTCCCTATACTTTAAACTCACTGACAGGAACACACTTCTTCAGGCTTCCACCTTTCACCCATGCTTTTTGATTAATAACATTTTAATTACGTAATGTTTTTTGCCTGCGCAGGATATGTTTGGATACTAAAGAATTTGTTTTGAAATCTATAGATTTGCACACGTATCAACAGGATATCAATACAAATGTATAATATCAGCTTATTAAAGAGCCCTTCATATAAATAGAGATCTACTTCTATAGTCCTTCTCTAAGAGCATTTCCGACAGACTAGTATGCCCTCTGACTTTCTCACGTTTGGTAAACAGAATTAGAAGTATTTTAAAGCACTAGCATCTTTTACAATTAATACCGGTTTCCCCATATTTGTTATTTCCTGCAACAAAAATATACAACATTGGATACTCAAAACAATAAACTTGGAAGATGGCAGACAACCCATTAAACTCCATGCATGGATACAACTTGGACATTATCCATGTTTAAATTGAAGTGCTGCAGTAACATTTAAAGGTGACAGCCTTAACGTAAAAGGCATAAATGTAATATTGACACTTCCTTAGCTGAAAGATGAAAAAAGAAAAAAAGGAAAAGTATAAAAATTAGGCAATATTAACTAACATAGAATAAAAGTAAGGAGAGCTGGAAAAAAAAACCAAAATCTGCAGGGGTTCCAAGGCCAACGAGACCTCCCAGCCTCCACTAGGCATTCTACCTAACATAAATGATCTCAATCAGTCCTCAGTATTTAAAAATCAATTCTAAACAGCATGGGTAACCAATGTAGTGAAATCAAAACTGAAAATATGTGCTTGAATTTTCTTTCCCTAGTTAGGATTCTAGCAGCTGAATTCTGCACTAGTTTCAATCAATTGATGTCTTTTTTGGGTAGTCCTAAGAGGAGTGCATTGCAGTAATCTAGCCAAATGAAAACAAAAGCATGAACTAATATTTTAGCATCTTGCAAATTTATAAGGAGTCTAATTGTTGCTATATTTCTTAAGTGGAAAAATGCTGCCCTAGTAATCTGATTAATATGTGAATCAGAATTCTAGAAAGTTGATTGTGTTCACCTGGACATAGTTTTTTTTTCCCCAATACGTTTCATCACTCATCCAATTGACTTCCTCAGTCTCAGTTGACTGCAGGTTTCTCCAACCTTATAAACAGTACCTTGGCCTAATGACTGAACTAGCTCCATTAACTAACAATGGGCCGTGTGATCGATGATATGCAAATTGTCCATTGATCAATGGCCATGAGTACCGTTTTAAGATAAAATGAACAAAATCTTGCAAAATTCTAAAAAAGCCTCCATAGTTCTATGTAACAAAAATTGGACTTTTTTAGTTTTAGATCATTTAGAATATCATGTTTCTATTGAGTTATGAAGGGTGCATTAGGATTCTTCCAGTTGAGGAGATTTAAGCCCATGTTGCATTAGATGAATTTCCCAGCGATTTTCGATTGTAGCCTTTATTTACATAATCATAGCCAGTCTGAGGCAGTTGGCAACATGCTCCCATGAATCCATTTTTGTGACATTTTTGTTTTTATTATCTTGTCAAAGGGGTGGACTGTGTATGCAGATGAGCTGACAACCAAATGAACTAATGAATGCTCATGTGCAGGTACAATGCATAGCGACAAGGTAAGGAACATGAAAGTTTGGAACCTCGCAAAAAGAAGAGAAGGTCATCCGTCTGATGTTTCTTATTTTACATACCATAACAGAATGGAAAAACAAAAGAATTAAAGGACAGAGATTGCTGCTGTATGCACTGCAGCTGTCAACTTTTTCATAAAACACTCTGTCAGGCAACATGATATTGCCTATCAGAAAAAGGGACAACTGTACAGGAAATTTGGTGCTCATTCAGTAAATGTGACATGGAATGTAATCATGGGCAATCTGACATGCCCCATGACAAAAAGTCACGTTTTGTGAAAACACAATAACTATGATGTGTTGGAAAAAACTACCAGTTTATCACCAAATAATCTAAACACATCTGAAATAACTGCAGTTACTGTTCTTAGAGGATTTGCAGTGTTAAGTGTAAGTCCTACAATATCTGGTAGAGAAGAAAAAATCTTTTCCCAGAATAGCTTTAAGTTTGAACAGTCTCAAAACATTAGCCTGAGGGTGGCTTTAACTACTTGGTATTATTCCAATCCCTAATCATTTTATATTGTTTTGGTTTAGAAACATGTGTGGTTGATGATTTTCAGCTAGATTACAATGTACTTTGCACTTATTGAAGAAGAATGAAAGTTGCAAATTACTTAGTTCCACTTCTCACCTAAAATATTGAATAAGAGTTTTCTTTCCCAGCATAGGCCAAACCTGGTCTAGTGACAATATTTGAAAAAAATGTCTGGAAATGCTTCTAATTTTTTACTCTTTACTAGTTAAAATATTTTCAAGCATGAACATTGGAGGTGGATTAGGAAAATTAGACACATTTTTTTTTTTTTTTTACAAATGTCCTAACTTGTAAATAGGAAAATAAGTGTGTTGAAGGAATCCTATATTTAAAACATTTAAAGGTACAGACATATCTACTCTATATATATATAAAATCCTAAGCCTAAAAGCACAACAATTTTGTGCAATGATTTTATGTCACGTTTTCTGTCACGCTTTAAATCAGGCTTATTTTAAAACCTACATATATATGTTTGGTATTATTCTTTTCAGAATTTATCAAACTTTAATGTGATGTTATTAGACTTTCAGATTCTTATTCCAATTTTAAATTATCAACTAAAAAATATCTACGAGACGAGACTTTGTGCCAAAAGATTTAACCATGCCGGGGCCGGAAATAAAAGACAAAGAGTAGATGACAAAGACAGCTGCTCTACGGGCTTTTAAATGTTCGAAGTGCCATGCGAGATGCAGATCATGAGGCATGGCAGCAGCAGCAGCAAGCCAGCAGCTGATCGAGCAAAGAGGAGGTAAAAAAAACTGTATTTGTTTCCCATTGTATCACCGTTTACGAGGGGGTTTCGAAGGAGCAGCCGCATCTCCTTGGGGTTCAGAACCCCCCTCTTCACAACGCGAGCGGCAGAGACACATAGCGGCTGGCGCATAGCACAGGTTGTCTATAAGCAAAGTGAGCAGGGGGTGAACATCCTAGTTATTAATATAAAGATCTATGAGGATTGAGGTGCCTAATTTCTTTTTAAACTTAAATATATGCAAATGAGTGTGGGCTCAAATGCAAAATTATAATAAAGCAACAGACAATAGTGCCTTTACACTTATGATCTCCACCAATTACTGCATTACAAGTATACAGATATAATGGGTGATTATGAGAAAGTTGGAGATGATAACAAAAGAAAATAGACTGTAATGTCAATAAAAAAGCTTGGGAAAAAGGAAACCATTTGCAAAAATGTTTCTATTTTTCTGTACAGAAATGCTGCCTTCTGCATACAGGTTCAATCCAAATCAGGATCACAGGGAGCCAAAGCCTATCCCAGCAGCATTAAAACAAGGCAAGAAACGACCCTGGACAAAACCTCAGTCCATCGCAGGGCCCATTCAATCACACATTTAGTGGTGCAATTTAACCAGCATGTGTATGAATGCAGGAGGAAAACTTAACCATCTTGAGGGAGACCCACACTGACAATGGGAGAACATTCAAACTACACATGAAGAGTGACTGGCACTGCCAACTGTTTCAGCATGCCCATTGTAAACATAAGGTGGGAGATGCTGAACTGGAGGAAAAACATTGAAAACAAGAAATCATTGACCACTTCTTCATACAGACAGAAAAAATGGAATATCACCCTTTGTCAAAATGTATTTGAAAAAGCTGTCCTGTATTTTTCAGAAGCAACTACAGAGTATATTATCACAATTAGTTACTCAAGAAAGGAAAAAGTCAAATGACTCAAATGATATCCTATTTTATAAACCTTGTAGTGGATATGATAATATTCTATCTTCCACCTTCCACTTATTACTGTCTGCTCGATGCAATAATGAAACGTGTGAAACAGTTTTCATGTAAAAAATGGAAACCTAACAAGGAGTTAATGTCTTATTCTGGGCTGTTATTCCATCACAGATGAGAAAACAACAAGAGGCTTAAATCATACCCAGCCTGTTTTTATTGTTTCTGACTCTGGAGGCATTGAGAAAAGGAGAAACAGATGGGATCAGGAACACAGATGCTTATAAAAGACCAAGGATATTAACATGCCTATGTTGTATAACAAGTCTGCGGCTTAACAATCAGGAGCCCGTTTTAATAAATAAATAATTATTTGGCCAGCTCAATCATTGTGGGTGTGTGTACTTGCGCCGTTGCGTTGTGGGAGGTTGGTTAGGTAATTGGAGTGAGATGCACCTGAACATGAAGATGTGGTCTGTCTCAACTGCTTTACTGACTTTCTGCATTATGCAAATAATGCACTGAACCCACGGAGTCATATAAGAGAGGAGAAAAAAAGGACAGAAAGGGAGGTTAAAAGAAAGGATTGAAAGGAGGGCAGAAGTGAACTAGATAGTGAGAGAGCCTCAGAGATGCAGCAAGTGGCCAGTGCTGAAGAAGGGGCTGAAGGTTGCTCCTGCTGAGCATGGGAGCAGGAGCAATCAGAGTACTCTGGAGGGACTCTGGTGCAGGTCCTCAGATGGCAGAAGGAGTCTGAGGGACTGGAGGCTTGGCAGCTCCACGTGGATCACCATGGGATGGGCAGTGGGAACACAAGCCGGAATTAAAGGCTCTCTGTACCTGTTGACATCTTTCTGTGCTGCAAGGTCCGAATAGGATAAGCTGGAGAGACATCTGTTTTAAAGGGTTGCACCTGGGCTTGAGGAATTATTTTTTAAGACTGTTTCCTAATTGTTTTAACCTTGTTTTTAAGGAATATCTATTTGATTGATTTTAACCTCCACTGAACACCTTCTTCTATTGGATTATTTATTTATTGAACTTTTTACAATGCACTATTTATTTGCACACTTGATTTGCTTTGATGGATTGTTTTTAATAAAAGCACTTTTGCGCTTTTATGCACCTATCCCTTGCTCTAGGTGAGTGTCCTCATCCTCTGGCTCACCCCTCGGATATGCTATTGGCAGTAGCAGGTTCAAGAGGCTCTTGAATACTACAGGAAGCATGGGGCTGACCCACACCATTACAGCCTAATATTAACCTTTGATTTTAAAACACATAATGTTATGCGTCTGTGCAATGGAGACAGCTTAAGGGCTCTGGTGATATTAATCACCTGCCACACCAGGAGTTGGGACTGTGTTTTAATACCTTCTTTCTTCCTCCCTCTACTGAACAGAAGGCTGAGATTCATTCCACCACTGATGTCACTTCCATTGTTCGCCCTCCAGGACGTGCCAATTCCTGCTGAGTGACTATATAACCTGGGAACCTGCCATCATGTTCTAAGTTCTGTTACAAACTCTGTAAATTATTGTGTGTTGCATTTTCCTGCATTCTTTAAAATTATACCGAAGTGGTCACCCAACTCTTTCACTTAGTTGTGTCTCCTTTTCACAATATACAGTATATATATATACTGTATATATTGTCACGCATGCACGACTAGGAGACCACGGATGGATCTTAAAACACATCGAAGGACATTCGCCGGCGGGGAATGGCGGGGTAGTAACCTTGTTTCTTTGTTTTCCAGGACTAAAGACGCTCTGCCATAAGACCTTGCCCGCAGTACGTTCACTTCCGCCCTTCCTCCGCCATCTTCCCTGACATCAGCAGTCCCATCATCCATCACGCCTCCTTCCCAACATTCCTGCACTTCCGGCTCCTCCCATATAAAAATGGCCGCCGACGCCTAGTATGGCATCGCGCATGAATGTTGTTTATTTGTGTTTTAACCCTGTATTTATTTTCTGAAAAGTCTGGAATGTCGACAATATAAGGGGCCGGAAAACCCCAAAACCTTTTTGTTGTCTCCTGTTACATCTTTTACAATATATATATACTGTATATATATATACTGTATAAGGGCTGTCAAACAATTAAAAGTTTTAATAGTGAACAATTGAAAAATGTCACTTGGTAATCTTGATTAGTCACGTGTTTAACCAAGGTATTTCAGCAATGTCCTGTAGTCTCCTATGAATGTGACTACTGTACAGTTTCTTAGCTGTTGATGTAGCCAACCCTTTCCTGCTTTACACTCTGCGTTGTGTGTCATGTGGGTTGAAAGAAAAAGGCAGACAACAGTTGCCCTAACTCCAAATCATTCTTAATAAGGCAGAAAAAAAATAGTTTTCACAAAAGAAATCAATTTCTTTTTCTCCCTCTTTTACACTACTTTAGCACACACATACACCCTCACTGAGGAGCAGACATGCACAGTGCTGGGGTTCACCACCAATTAATGCCCAAAACAACAGCATGAAAATGAACTTTATAAATTAACTTGATCGATGCAGAATGCTGATTTTGGGAAACTTCATCAACTATACATAATTACTTGCTCCCCCCACAATATCCATACGATATACAATTACGAGTTGGCTAATTCTCCAATACCATAACCAACTACAACATACAAATCTTATCTGGGACATTGTGTAATTTTTAGATGTATTTTATGCGGCTATAGGTCTGACTACCTTGCTAGGTGTCTCTTTTGGAGTGCAGTCTTTATCATCGTCCCAACCTAGGGTTTTCCAGCAGAACATTACCCAAAGCATGATACTCCCTCCACCAGCTTGTGTACTGCCCACAGTACATACTGGTGCTACCTCTTGCCCACATAAATGATGCAAATGTACCCAGCCATTCACATAATGCAACAAAAGCATAATTCATTGGACCATGCATTCTTCTTCCATATGCCCATTGTAGGCGCTTTCGACGGTGGGTGGGGGTTAGCATGGGCACTCTGACTGCAGTCCCATATGCAACAGGGTTCAATACACACTGTGCTGATACATGTTACTCCCATAACCACTATTAAAATGATCTCCAATTTGTTCTACAGAACCCCTTTTGTTGATTCATGTCAGATGCAATAGCATTGTCGGTCTCTTGTATCAATGAGTCTTGGACACCCAACACCCTGATGGCTGCTAATGGTTTTTCCCTCCTCAAACTACTGTCGGTAGGTATTCACCATGACTGGCCATGGCTAACAATGAGCAGCCCACAAACCTTGCAGCTTTAGAAATGTTTTAACTCAGGCATCTGGCCATAAGGTGTTTACAGTTGCCCATATCGTCATTAAACGCGTCAACTATGAATGCCAAATATCAGCATAGAGTCTAATATATTCCTGACCTTGACATGGGCCATTGTTACAAGATAGTCAATGTCATTTTCTTCAAATGGGAGAGGTCATAATGTTTTAACTCATCAGTGTTTCATCATGCATGAGTCCTCGCATATTAATCAGATCACTAGGACAGCATTTTTTCACTTAAGAAATATAGCTAAAGTTAGACCTCTTATATCACTGAAAGATGCTGAGAAATTAGTTCACGCATTTGTTTTCAGTCGACTAGATTACAGCAACGCACTCCTCTCAGGACTACCCAAAAAAGACCTAAATCGTTTGCAACGAGTTCAGAATGCAGCTGCTAGAATTCTAACTAGGAAAAGAAAATCCAAGCACATTTCTCCAATTTGGATGTCACTACACTGGTTACCTGTGTCATTCAGGATTGACTTTAAAAATCAGCTTATGGTTTATAAAGCCTTAAATAATCTCACTTCATCTTATATATCGGAATGTCTGACACCTTATATTCCAAATCGTAACCTCAGATCCTCAAATGAGTATCTCCTTAGAATTCCAAGAACAAAACCTAAAAGAAGTGGTGAGGCGGCCTTCTGCTGCTATGCACCTAAAATCTGGAATAGCCTGCCAATAGGAATTCGCCAGGCTAATACAGTAGAGCACTTTTAAAACACTGCTGAAAACAAATTAGTTTAACATGGCCTTTCTATAACTTCACTTAAACTTAATCCTGATACTCTGTATGTTCAGTTCATCAAAATAACTATTCCTGGTGGCTCTAAAATCCGTACTGACCCCTACTCTCTCTTCTGTTTCTTTTTCCGGTTTCTTTGTGGTGGCGGCCTGCGCCACCTCCACCTACTCAAAGGATTATGATGCTCCAACGATGATGGATGGATCAAAAGCCAGAAATCTACGTGACCATCATCATCAAGTCCTTCCGTGAGAACCCTAAATCCAAAGAGGACTGTTTCATTTATGTTAGGTAGAATGCCCAGAGGGGACTGGGCAGTCTAATAGGTGTGGAATCCCTACAGATTTTATTTTTTTCTCCAGCCGTCTGGAGTTTTTTTTTCTGTCCACCCTGGCCATTGGACCTTACTCTTATTCTATGTTAATTAATGTTGACTTATTTTATTTTCTTACTGTGTCTTTTATTTTTCTACTAGCAGAATACCCGCGCTTCGCAGCGGAGACGAGTGTGTTAAAGAAGGTACGAAAAAGAAAAGGAAAAATTTTAAAAATAACGTAACATGATTGTTAATGTAATTGTTTTGTCATTGATATGAGTGTTGTTGTCATATCTATCTATTTATATACATATATCTGTATGTATATATATATATATATATATATATATATATATATATAGCAAAATACCCGCGCTTGGCAGCGGAGAAGTAATGTGTTAAAGAAGGAAAGAGGAAGAAAAGGAAACATTTTGAAAATAACGTAACATGATTGTCAATGTAATTGTTTTGTGACTGTTATGAGTGTCGCTGTGATATATATATATAGCAAAATAGCAGCTTAGCTGATGTCATGTGTTAAAGAAGTTATGAAAAAGAAAAGAAAACATTTTAAAAATAATGTAACATGATTGTCAAAGTGATTGTTTTGTGTATTTGGTGGCAGCGTCACAAAGTTATTTTCGTCTAGCTGCATCAGAAAATGTACCACGACGTCTGACATGCCTCCTTTTTACTGTTTTCTCACAGCTTGGATTGCTGCTGTCATATACACACACACACACACACATACACACACACACACACACACACACACACACACATACATACATACATACATACACACACATATATATATATACATACCTATCTACATCATATATACACACACATACATACACACACACAAATTATATATATATGTGTGTATGTATGTATGTGTGTGTGTGTGTGTGTGTGTGTATATATATACACATACATACATATATATACACATACATATACTTGTGTGTATGTTTGTATGTGTCTATATGTGTGTGTATAGCTTTGGTCACTGAGTGCAAGGGAAAAATAATAAAATATAGTCTATAAGTTATTAAACAGTAAAACATTAACGTTTTAAGAAGTACAGGTACATTGAGCTGCGGTGGGTTGGCACCCTGCCCAGGATTGGTTCCTGCCTTGTGCCCTGTGTTGGCTGGGATTGCCTCCAGCAGACCCCCGTGACCCTGTATTCGGATTCAGCGGGTTAGAAAATGGATGGATGGAGGTACATTGAGCACTACTGGAGTGGTTGCGGGTAAACTACATTTTAAAGACTGTGTAACACAACAGGTAAGTAACTAACAGCAGCTAAAATGTATATGGATCATCTCTCGGTAGTAGATCCCTTTTGAAAGGCGCTACACGACGGCTGTGGTATAGAAATTACATTTTCTATGTGAACGTTCAAATTTGTGCCTCTGGTAATGTGCCTTACCGGCAATTAAAGAAAATTAGTTTTGTGTCCTCTGCAGTGTTAGAGAGAAAGGCTTTGGTTTGGGATAAAAGGAAAAAGGTGTAAAGAAAGGAAAGTTGCCTTTTTCTTTTATATAGTATAGAGATGTGTTCGCTGGCGTTATGATCGCCTTTTAGGGACAGTCGCGTGGGTCTTGTGTAGACTGGTGAGACGCCCCGCCATTAATCGGCTGTGATGGCACTGTCAGTCCTCCACTTGTGTGCGTATCTTCATAATCCGAGCTGAGGACCTCAAAATCGATACGTGCAAAAGAAAGTGTGAATCGCCTTAATATTATTTTGCCGTGGTGTAGAAAAGGGGTCCCGTGTTTGCACTTGTCTGGGCTATAGCGCAGGGGGAGGAAGAAAAAAATTAAAAGTGCTCACTTTGACTTAAGGCAGAAGCGCAGTCAGCGTCTCAAAGGCCGGCACAGCTATGCACGCGCTGGCTGCTCGACTTTTGCTGGGCAGGAGACCCCAGTTTTGTACACACGTTCATGATATCAAAAGTCTCAGCTCTTTGGAGGTAATTCATATATTATATATATAGCAAAATACCGCCAGCGGAGAAGTAGTGTGTTAAAGAAGTAATGAAAAGAAAAGGAAACATTTTAATAATAACGTAACATGATTGACATTGTCATGAGTGTTGCTGTCATATATATTCCTGCCTAAATAAGTCACCTCGCTTTGCTCTTACTTTTTACCGTTCATTTAATCATGGCTAGTGGCGGAAAAATTATAAAATGGAAGGAGGATGGCTTTACCAAAACAATTATTGATGGCGAATCGATTATTCATAAAGCTTGAATTGGTGATCTGTTTTTCTGTGTTAACCTCATATTTTTCATACTTCTTCTCAAACTAAGGTGGTGCGAGGGTAAAATGAATCGGGATGCGCTGATCAATGTAATCGTGTACAGTACCAGGAAATCATGCATTGACAAAAGCTCCCTTTGCTTGTAATGCAAAGTGTGATTAAATGCATTATTTTTTACGCGTTATGGAGCACATGCATCGAAGCTTCTCAGCTGTGCTTGTGCTAAGAAAAGGAAAGATTTTAAAATAGCATAACACGATTGTCAATGTAACCTTTTTTAAGTAGTGCCTGGAGGATTCAGTGTGAAGAAACTCTAGAGACAGCGTGTGTATTAACTTGTGGATTTTTCTGTGAGTATTTGGTGGCAGTGTGACAAAGTTGCTTCGGAAGACAGCGTTAGCCGCGGAGCTCAGCTCAGAGCGAAATGAGGTGGGAGGGGAGATGATGACGTGACTCCCCCACCCGCCTTAACTGTCAATCCCCACAAACACAGTCTCGGAATTTGCATAAGCACACCCCTTCACCTACAATTTTAACTTAGTTACAAAGTGATCAAAACTCGTTTATATCCTCGTCCTCTCATTAAACTTGTATCCCGCATTACCTGTGGGCATGTGAAACGCCAGCGTAGCCTGTCTATGAACTTAATTTAAAGTTTAGGTTTACACCTTGCTTTCTTTCCGAGGTAGCAACACTCATGAATATGGTAGTATATGTCACTCGCTCGCTTCTTATTGTTTCGCTGCCTTCTCAATTATATAATGCATGTTTTCTTAAGCGCTTTTTGGAGGTCTTCCTGGTTTTCTACGCACTGCGTTGACAATCAGTTCACGTGATTACGTGGGGGCGTGATGATGTCACGAAACTCCCCCCACGTCATTCCAGCTCAACTCCATTACAGTTAATGGAGAAAAATACCTTCCAGTTATGACCATTAGGCGTAGAATTTCGAAATGAAACCTGCCCAACTTTTGTAAGTAAGCTGTAAGGAATGAGCCTGCCAAATTTCAGCCTTCTACCTACACGGGAAGTTGGAGAATTAGTGATGAGTGAGTGAGTGAGTCAGTGAGTCAGTGAGTGAGTGAGTGAGTGAGTGAGGGCTTTGCCTTTTATTAGTATAGATTCTTCATTATGTAAAGCACTTTGAGCTACCTTTTGTATGAAAATGTGCTATACAAATAAATGTTGCTGTTGTTGTTGTTGTTGAGGATCATTCGCCAGGCTTAGATAAGGTATGGAATAACCCACCAGGACAAGATGGGGTACCAATGCTAACAATATTATCTTTTTTCTCCTCTGCATTTCCGAGAAGCCATCCAGGAGTACATTCCAGCCACACACACCCCACTCAACTAAGCCACATCTCTTCCAGCTGGAACAATATAAGTTGGAGAAGGTATGTCCCATATAAGCGAGCCATTAGGTAATTTATACATGGATTAGTCCAAATAATTTTGTATTTACTATTATAATTTCCAAGTACTGTAGTGTCCATTCATCTATTAAATTTAAACTTGTGGCCACAGGGAGCTTCAGCTTATCCCACCAGTACTGGACAAGAAACAGGAAAGAACCTTGCATAGAATGCCATTTCATTGCAGACCATGTGAAAAATAGCAGGAAATGATGATCTGTTGTTGTTAATGAAATCTCTGTCTCTCTCCTTCCTCCTTCTTTCCTATTTTCCTCCTGATTGTTTAAATAGTGATGAGCCGGATGTAACTGGAATGTAAACAGGTTATTTCCATCCTGTGGCTGCGGTCTCTCCCCCTCATCCATCACCTCTGCACTTACGGGGACAACATTTACTGACATACACATAACGGACAGTAAATGGGACGATGGAAAGAACATGCACTCAGCACACACATCGAATACACTATTACTATGTAGCCCCGCTACAAGCGTTTAACTCATTTAGGCACTTATTGCATAACCCTTAAAATAACATTGTGGTCCTGCCAGAGTATGAAAATGTGCTGATGTGCTTTTCCTTTTTTATCTTCTGTGACTTTGTAGTCACATGAAATACCCTAAAACACATCACTCAACAGGGGGTAATGTATTTGGCACAATCTGCAAGTAATTATTTATGTGATCTATTTACTGCATAACAAATATGTTGTTGTTCAAATATATTAGTGACAATTTATTTAAGTGTCGTTTAAAGACATGTCAAAATATTGCACAGAAATGTGGAGGATATTAATCACTCAAAAACTGAGTCTGTTTTAGGTAATTCCTGTTGACTACTTCAGCTTTGAGACTCCTTCACTGTTCTACTACAACAGGTAGCACCTGACAATAAAGTCATGGTGGTGGTCCTGCCATCATCCAGATCTCAAATGTCATTTAAAAATTTAACAGAGTATATTTTCTCCAAACCTTATTTTGCAGTTTGAATCTACATGTATACCCATGTTACACTATTTAATTGACAAATAATATTATTGCCTACTTTCTGTATAGAGCTTACTGAAAAATGTTTTTTCAACACTAGCAATAACTCAGAAGTTGTATAAAGCTTTTCATGGAGTCATATATTCTAATGAAACATGCACAAATTATTTGTTCTGGTAAATGTCACTGAAACATTTAAATGTAGTTCTTAATTAGTTTGGGTGTTTTGTATGTTAATACCATTTACTGTTACTGTATTATAGTTGAATATATGTGTCTGTAGTCAGTGAAGAGCACTAAACAAAAATACTGAAGTGAATAGAGCTGATCAAAGCAGTGAATTATCTAATGAGTAAATATATATGCATAGTTCTCATGTAATGTAATATTTGTAAATGTTTTAATACATTTTTTTCAGATGTTTCAAAAATTCCAGATGGCACAAGGCAATTTGCCATCTCTCCACAGTTTATGTTCATATATTTACTCATAAGTGACAAAAATGTGCTGATTAAACATTAAAATATTTAAAATAGTACTTTTTAATGTGCAAACAATCAGAAGGTGCTTTCCTATGTATGAAAGAATACAAAAAAACAACAGTTAGTGTAGCATGTGCACTGGTTCTATATAGCAAAAACTTCATCCATTTCAAGGACTTATGCTTGAATGGAGGAAATAAAACATAAAAGGTAAAATTCTGTCAGGTGTTAATGAAAGCATTGTGGAGTTTATACAGTATGGCTGGATAAGTGACACGTATCTTCACAGAACTAAATAGAAAAAACTAACAGCTTTCTGTTTTCTCAAAACATTCAGCCATCCTTTCATTTTTTGAGAACTTCTAATTTGTGTAATAGTCAATTACTATTTACTATTGGTGTTGAGGTAAAAGCAGTTTGCACTGTCGTCTACAAACAGTCATTTTTGATAATGAAACATTGGCATAGACTTTATTTGAAAATAAAATGTTCTGTCTAACTTTACTTTTACTTCATTACAATTTCTAATGCAAATTAATGTTTATTCCAAAATATTTTTCTAGATACATGTTGTCACTCGTGTGCATATGTGAGGCAACTTAAGGGCCATGGAGATGGCAGTTAACTGCCGAACCAGGGGTTGGCGCTGTGTGCTAATACCTTCTCATTTCCTCCATCTTCAGAACGTAAACTTGTACCGCTGTCAAATCCGGCATGATTATAATACGCACTGTCCTCCTTGAGAGGCAGCAAAAGAAAAAAAAAAACAAATAATCTGGGGCACGAGTGACCAACACTACTTTTCTACTACACCACTTCAATTATAGAGACACACCAATGAAAGCAGGATCAAGTAAAAATGATTATAGGAAGATAATACACATGATCACTGTAACAACAACAACAAAAAACCTTATACACATAATATCGCGCTGCAGCCCTTCCACTCCCCACACAAATCACGATACAACCACTTGAAAACATACATTACTAATAAAGATTTAAGCTAATGAAAACACAACAAAAAAACAAAACAATAGATTTTTAGTCTTTTAAATCTTATCTGTACAGTAGCTTTGAGCTGTAGTGGTTGAATGAGACCATATCTCTTGTTCCAGGAAACGTACTGATTAACTGTTCCTTGAGCTGGCCCGTCAAGACCTCTCCCGTATTCCTTCCTCCCGAAAGTAAAAATAATTAGATTGGAAATGAACTCGGTTTCACCTGACGATATCCAAGAGGTGTTAATCTTTTCCCTTGTGACTTTTTTTGTTACGGCCTCCTCCTCTCTCCTAGCTCTTCTCCTTTTCTTTTTTCCCACCACCTACACTGTACAGGATTGCCGTAAATTTAGAGCGATTTTCCTACAGTATTTCCCTGTATTTTGTTTACTCAGTAACTTGCTGTAATATTTTAAAGAATGGCTGTACATCTACAGCAAAGAGCTGTTTTCAAAACTTAATACAGTAATATATCAAAAATACAGTAACATACTATAAACTAGTTAAGATACAGTAACATACTGTACAAGCAAGGCATTCTGGGATTGGTTTGAACGAGGAAGTAAGAGCGGTGCAAGCTGAGCAGAGGTTTTGGTTCAGAAAACCACATTAGAACTTTTAGAACTTCTCTTACGTCCTGTTAATTATGTTATAGCTTATAATTATTTATCTTTTTATCACTCCGCCTATTCAGTTCATTTATTTTTAATATTATTCGTTTTGCACTTTCCATTGTTGAGTGAGACCGGGAACAGCGTGTGAGGCGGGAGAATTAAAAGTTCCAGAAACAATTCATTACCGTTTTGACTTGGTGAGCCTCTGTCTCTTTTATTTTTTGTGCATTTTTTTTTTGTCTATGTGAGTGAGTTCATTAGTTATTCATTTGACAGTCATTTCACATCCTCAGCATTTGTGTTTGTATGTGTGTATAATTGCATAACTTTATTACTTAGTTTGTACTTAAAGTATCAAATAGCCTGTACAGCCCACACAACTATTTTGCCTTGCTTGTAGTGGAAAGTCATTTCGTCCAGTTAATGTTTAAACAATATCTTTATTTTTAAATTATCACAAAGTACTCTGCATATACGTTTTTGCTCAGTGTGTCATTAGACCACATACATTCATTCTAAAGTAAAATGTCAGTTAGACATCCTGGCATTATAAAATAACAGATGTTACCGTGTGCTATCATTTTACATATAAGGACAAAGTGATTTTGCACAAAGTACACAAGTTCCAAACTCTTTTAACTCAGTAAACTTTAAAGATAGTCAAAGCAGTTGTGGCAGCTTAGCTATTTGTTACCAGTTAGTGTCAGCTAAGGAACCTTCTTAAAGCAGTGAGTTGTTGCATATTTTTCTGACTTAACCAACTGATTAATCAACTGACCTAAAATGCTGCAACGTCAATTTTGTGATCATAATTTTGAAACAATATTGCCGTTTTGTCTGCACATTAAAATTTATAGTTATGTTCCTGTTATTTTATAGATCATGTATCCATCTACCTTAGAAAAAATTAATCACGCAAGGAAAACTTTTCTCAGTAAATTCCTATTGAACAAACTTTAGAAGCACTGTTTTATTATTCAGGAAACAATATAAGGAAACAAAAGCTGAAATCAGAACAAAGTATATTCTCTGATTTTTCCAATGGCAGATAAATTTATGAGAACAGTGTGTTAATACTGATTCAGAATCATTAGGTTTAATCTTATATCAAGTTGCCTTTGAAGTTGCCAATTGACTTGGATCAAAAAAGAAAAAAACCTGAGATTCTTGTTGTTTGTGTCATGCGTGCAATCCCGTTACTTTTCTGTAGGTCAAGCATTGACCACATGCCGTTAGTTTAGTTGTGCAGGATTTTAAATACTTGGGTCAAGTGCCAGAGCAGGAGACAGTCTCAGCTCACACTACTTTGGTGGATCTGTTGCAAATTTCAGTAGGAGTAGCAACTTTTGCAGATATTGTGACTGTCAAACATTCCAGTCAGGAAACACTTTACAAAAAGAACATGCGTGTTGTTCTGGACAGAAATGACGAAGGTGTTGTATCTGGGAAAATTCAGTCGATTCTCATTCACAGCAATTCCAATGTACAGTACATGTTGTCACAAAGAAATAACTTTCTTGTAGACCAGGGAGTTCACTGATTGACATCACAAAATTTGGGTCACTTATGCATTAATCAAAATAATCTGCCTGCCTTGTGTAGTCTGACTGTAATGGTTCTTCATCATTCTTTTCCATCACTAGAATGATGTCTGAGTTACAAAAAGAGATTAAGCAAACCTTACTGTGAGTAATACCAAGCCTTCCTGACGAGCCACTCAATCAGTCAGTTGAGAAATATGTAGGCTGAGGAGTAGAAGATTTAATGTACGTGAAAGAAGAGGACTTCTTAAGAGTTCATACAACCTGTCCAGTGCCAAACTGTTCAGCGCCTGGAAAGATCATGGTAAGTCAGACAATAAGCTAATTATGTTGTGCACATTGTTTGTTGTGACACTCTTGAACTGATATTTCATTACATTTTTCAGAACAAAGAAGCAGCATTTTGGTTCAGTAATTAGTTTGACCTAGGTCTCCTCAAAATTCACCACAAATTAGCTCCTCAGGCTCCTCAGTAAGAAAATGAATGGACTCACGCTTCAAGCAGATGTGAGTTAAATATTTTTTGAAAATCATATGTATGATTGCATGCGTGATTTATATGTTGTAATGTCTGCTTGAATGTTGTGTCATTTTTTTTTTCTTTTACTTCAGGCATTTGCCACTTCAGCAGATGTCCAAGGAACACTCAACTTGCCTGACAGTCCTTGAATTAGAATTCTTGGTATGTACACATAATAGTGCAGATATCTAATTGTACCTGATAAAAGATTCTCATGTTTCAGAGTACTCTTTAATGAATGTAATTTTGTAATTTTTATTTTCAGGTCAAACTCTAAGCAACCAGCAGTGGATGGTGAGCATTGAAGGTCACGTTGTATATGAGGGAACACAACTCAGCTTTGTCTGTGGCCATACTGCTGTGTTTGCTTCATGTGTGGACACTTTTTCTTTGGTGTTGTTTCTTGTGACTGAAGACTTAGAAAGCAAAATTAAAGTTAGAAATATGATTTATTCATACACACCAGGCAAAGGTTAAATGACAGAGAAACACAGGCCTAGGACACTGCCCTTCATCTGCACCGAGGGGCCCGTGTCCCCCATTCATATAGGGCTTTAAGACTTTAGTTACATAAGCATTATCAAATAATCTAAGGGTGGAGTACATCTGTTGGGGCCTGATGAGTCCACACCCGTTAGATGCCCAAGAAGTAGCACTTGATTTTGTACACTGTAAGCATGCAGGGTCTGCATGACTCCTACCACACACCCCATAGAACATGCTTTCTGTTACGTACATCAGATTTGTCAAGCACAAGTTATTGACCTGTATTTTTTTATTTTTCCACACATGTTATAATTTCAACCTCCAATATAGGAAGAGACTGCAAGCACCCTTGATTTTGTTCAAAGGTAAAACATTGGCTTATTTTCCATACATACATTTTCATTAAAACTGACTTACACTTCCATCAGACTTTATTACACGCAGCCCGTAAAAGGTTTGCACACTCAACTCCTCTTAGACACACAGTAAGCTTATTCTCCTTCTCATACCCTATTACATTTTTGTGACACACTATTAACCACCCTGACACACACCATGATATTCTTTCTATAAATTAAATTGGTTAAAAGTAAATATTGGCAAATTCAGTTATGTACTTGAATCTTTTTAAGAGAATGCAAATTGTTGAGAGTGCAGGAGCTAAGGAACTGTTATGAAGATGTGTTATGGGTTCACTTTCCCACATGAACCTGAAGAGGAACCATTGTAGTCATGACAAAGTGAATGCTTTTTTTTATTTTATAAATAACTAGCAGAATACCTGTGCTTCGCAGCGGAGAAGTAGTGTGTTAAAGAAGTTATGAAAAAGATTGGGAAAAATTTTTAAAATAACGTAACATGATTGTTAATGTAATTGTTTTGTCTTTGATATGAGTGTTGTCATATCTATATATCTATATATATATATATATATATCTATATATATATATCTATATCTATATATATATATATATATATATATATATATATATATATATATATATATATATATATATATATATATATATATATACTGTATATATATATATAGCAAAATACCCACGCTTGGCAGCGGATAAGTAAAAAGAAAAGGAAAGATTTTAATAATAATGTAACATGATTGACAATGTAATTGTTTTGTGATTGTCATGAGTGTTGCTGGCATATATACATATATATATATATATACATACATACATATATATATATACATACATGTCTACATATATACACATATACTATGGGGTGCCAAACAGGCAAATAAATTGATTTTGTGAATATATAAAGTCTGCGTCAGAATATATAAAGTCAAAACTTGAATATATAAAGTCAGCGTCGATATACTTAAAGTCAGCGCTGGAATATATAAAGTCATTCCTGATTATATAAAGTCAACATCGGTGTATATAAACTCACTCCTAAATATATAAAGTGAAAGTCAAAATCTATTGATTGAAACGACTCTGAACTGAACTAAGTTAACAAAAACGTATTCAGAAAAATAAATTAAAAAAACACTTTTCGTTTAATGTTTTGAAAATGATGCATGTGCCCTGCCCAGGATTGGTTCCTGCCTTGCACCCAGTGTTGGCTGGGATTGGCTCCAGCAGACCCCGTGACCCTGGGTCGGATTCAACGTGTTGGGAAATGGATGGATATTCCAGCGCTGACTTTGTATATTCCGATCCTGACTTTATATATTGAAGTTTTGACTTTATATATTGCAGCACTTACTTTATAGCCTGTATTCCGACGCTGACTTTATATATTCAAGATTTGACTTTATAGATTCCAGCACTGACTTTATATATTGAAGTTTTGATTTTATATATTGCAGCGCTTACTTTATATATTCTGAAATATTCCAACGCCGTCTTTATATACTCAGGTTTTGATTTTATATATTTGGGAATGACTTTAGGCTATATATTCAAGTTTTGACTTTATATATTCCAGCGCTGACTTTATATATTCAAGTTTTGACTTTATATAGTTAAATGTAGTCATCATTGCATAACTTTTTCTTTTCCATAGAAATTTAAAGACTAAATTCAACTTCCATTCCTAACAAAGATATTTCTGGCGACTAAATAGAACCTACTTATATCCAAATTCGAGCTATTGAGCTGTCGCCTGCCTGCCTGAATAAGTCACCCTCGCTTCGCTCTTACTTTTTTACTGTTCATTTAATCATGGCTAGTGGGGGAAAAATTATAAAATGGAAGGAGGATTACACTGAGTATGGCTTTACCAAAACAATTATTGATGGCGAATCGATTATTTATAAAGCTTCAATTGGTGATCTGTTTTTCTGTGTTAACCTCATATTTTTTCATACTTCTTCTCAAACCAAGGGGGTGCGAGGCTAAAATGAATCAGGAAGCGCTGATCAATGTAATCGGTGTACCAGGAAATCATGCATTGACAGAAGTTCCCCTTTGCTTGTGATTAAATGCGTGATTTTTAACGCGTTATGGAGCACATGCATCGAAGCTTCTCAGCTGTGCTTGTGCTAAGACAAGGAAACATTTTAAAAATAACACGATTGTCAATGTAACCTTTTGTAAGTAGTGCCTGGAGGACTCAGTGGGAGAAACTCTAGAGACAGCGTGTGTATTAACTTGTGGATTTGTCTGTGAGTATTTGGTGGCAGCGTCACAAAGTCTTAACACAGCGTTAGCTGCGGAGTGCAGCTCAGAGCGAAATGAGGTAAATGGGAGGGGAGATGATGGCATGAGTCCCCCACCCGCCTTAACTGTCAATCCTCGTCACAAGCAGAGTCTCTCGGAATTTGCAAAGCACAGCCCCTCACCTGCAATTTTAACTTAGTTACAAAGTGATCAAAACTCTTGTTTATATCCTGCGTCCTCTCATTAAACTTGTATCCCGCATTACCCGTGGGCATGACAAACGCCAGCGGCAGCCTGTCTATCAACTTAATTTAAACTTTAGGTTTACATCGTGCTTTGTTTCCGAAGTAGCAGCACTCATGAATATGGTTGTATATGTCAGTCGCTCACTTCTTATTGTTTTGCTGCCTTCTCAATTATATAATGCATGTTTTCTTCAGAGCTTTTTGGAGCTCTTCCTTGTTTTCTACGTACTGTGTTGACAGTCAGTTCATGTGATTACGTGGGAGGCATGATGATGTCACACGAAACTCCGCCCCCCTTGGCTTTCGAGCTCAATTCCATTACAGTATATGTAGAAAATTAGCTTCCAGTTATGACCATTACGTGTAGAATTTCGAAATGAAACCTGCACAACTTTTGTAAGTAAGCTGTTAGGAATGAGCCTGCCAAATTTCAGCCTTCTAGCTACACGGGAAATTGGAGAATTAGTGATGAGTGAGTCAGTGAGTGAGTCAGTCAGTCAGTGAGAGCTTTGCCTTTTATTAGTATAGATTAAGTACATGTATTTTTCTTTCTTTTTGTCATTTAGATGATATATTGACATCAACCCTGAACAAATGTTCAAGGCCAATCAAGGAAAAGCTACATCCAAGAAGACTAGCCAAGTAGTCCATAACAAGAAGAACGCAGTAAACCCTCATTTTTTCTATCCACTTTGTAAGATAATGGACTTTGAACGGAATTCATCCAAGACCACTTTGTTCACTTTTAATTTTGACAGTTTAGGCAATTTTTGTCTAACATGGTGTTCTTATTCTATTTTAATGTGAAAGTCAACATTGGTGTTATACTTTTAAATTTAGTATTGAATGCTGCACTATGTTTATTGCCAGTGTTTCCCACCTCTGTTGCAACCATTTGTGTTTATCTGAAATAATGAAAGACTGCTAACAATTAAAAAAACTGGTAATGTAAAAAGCTAATCAAGACCATAAAAATAAATGTTTATTGGAATGTTTCAAATGAAAGAAGCATTATTTGTTTAAATTAATCTGTCAGTAAATATTGCAATATAATGTCCTTATCAATGCTGTAGTGACACTATAAAATGGTATTCACAGCATGAGCAATGTAAAAATACAATACATAACTATAGAAAATACAGTTCTAACATTTTCTCATGTAATTTTACAGTAAAATACTGGCAGCAGAGTTGCCAGCCACTTACTGTATGTTTACAGAGAAGCTGCTGTAATTAACATTTATAGTATAACACTGTAATTTCATAATATAGTATTGTACAATTATATTACAGTATCATACTGTATTATGAAATTACAGTGTAATACTGTAAATATTAACTACAGCAGCTTCTCTGTAAACATACAGTAAGTGGCTGGCAACTCATCTGCCAGTATTTTACTGTAAAATGACAACGAAAAATTGTACAGTGTATTTACATATGGATAGCTCCTCCCCGTACAGTCTGTTGGCCCTCCAAGCCAGGTGCTCCCCTCCTTCTGTATAAGGAGCCATCCTACACATAAAGGCATACCACAAAAACAGATATGGGAAAAGGTACAAACTTACAGGTACATACACATATTCTGGTCAATCATTACAGAGTTCCCCCCACCAAACCCTCCATTGGGGCACAGTAGGGTTTCATGTTGGTCACATGGAATGTATCTGTTTTCATGTTACTGTCAGTTTGCCATTGGACCTGGTAATTAACGGGCCCTAATTTTTTTAATACTGTGGCTGGACCAAACCATTTTGGCGCTAGCTTGGATGTAAATCTGGATGATGCTTTTGAGATGTAGTGTGTCCTCAGCCAAACCCGGTCCCCTTCAGAATATCTAACCTTCTTTCGGCGCTTATTGTAAAATCGGGCTTGTTTAGCCTTGGACTGCACCAACCTCTCTTTACCAGATCCTTTAAATTTCCAGCTGCAAGACTGCAATATTGGGATTAATCAGGAGTTGGGGGAGTGGCAAGCCGCTCTAGGGGACCTAATATCTGTCTTCCAAGCAAGCAGGCGATTCACCAGTACTCTCATGCCAAGCGGAATTGAGGGCCATTCTTTATTCTGGAAGCCTCTGATACCAGTCCTGGTGGCGGATACCGACATAGGAGGCTATCATAGTTTTCAGGGTTTGATTCACTCACTCCATGAGGTTGGATTGTGGATGGTATGCTGTGGTTTTCTTATGGGTTACCCCCCAATCCTTCATGAAACTTTCCATCTCAGAGCTGGTAAATTGTGGACCTCTGTCGGAAATGATGACCTTTGGAACCCCCCAGCGGGTAAACATCTCATTCTTTAGGATGGAGCACAGCCGTTTAGTTGTTGAGTTTGGCAAAACAAAAAGCTCCACCCATTTAGAGAAATAATCTACCACTACTACCAGGACAGTCCTCTTGTTCTTACTTGGTGGCAATGGACCCATAATGTCAATTCCCTACATCTCTCCCGGTTCAGTGATATTTGTTGCCCTGCAAGAAGCCCAGGTGGGTTTTTGTACTGCTGACATATGGTACAGGTTCTCACATGTCTCCACATGTCCTTCCTCATGGTGGGCCACCAGGCTACCTGCAATACCTTTTTTAGAGTCTTCAATCAGCCAAAGTGACCGCCAAAAGGGCTGTCATGAAAATAAGCCAAGAACTCTGGAAGAAGGGCCTCGGGGACAACTAGTTGGTATTTCTCACCCCCAAGCTTTGATGGCATACAGCGATACAATATCCCTTGGAGCTCTAGGAAATGAATGTGTCTTGTTCGCGTCCCAGAGTTCTCCCGTACTTCCCGACAAACCAGACTGTTATCCTGGGCTTGGTCTATATCTAATATGTCAAGTGGAAGGTCCCAACCCCAAGTCAAAATCAGGGCTATTGAAGATGCCTCCTGAGGCTCTGGAACCCGGAACAGCGCATCTGGAACCACGTTTCCACAACCCTTTCGATAAAAAACCTTAAAAGTGAACTGCTGGAGACGATGAACCCACCTGGTGAGTCGTGAGGACATCTTCAAGAAATTAAATGCCCAGGCCAGAGCACGGTGGTCTATATACACCTTGAATAGTGATCCCTCCAGATACTGACGCCACTTTTCCACTGCCCACACGACTGCAAGACACTCCTTCTCGGACGCTGAATAGTTGAGTTCGGGGCCACGGAGAGACCTTGATGTATAGGCAATAACTAGTTCTTCTTCCTCTTTGATCTGAGTTAATACGGCCCCAAGCCCCACATTGCTAGCGTCGGTCTGGACTTGGAAGGTGAGCAGTGGAATAGGTTGTGCCAAAGCTGGTGGTTCCATCAGATGTTTCTTCAGTTGCTCAAATGCCTTTTGGCGTTTACCATGAGGTTCCCTTCCTCAGCAGGCGATGTAATAGGTCTGCAGTGACAGCTAATCTGGGTATGAACTTGTGGAACCAACCCACTATTCCCAAAAAACGCTGAAGGGATTTAATGTCCGAAGGTGATGGGTAGTCCACAAGGGCCATGATTTTCTCTCGATCCACACCAATACCTTTTGCTGATACCACATGACCGAGGAAAGTAAGTTGAGGTTTTCCGAGGTGACACTTACTGATGCTTAGGGTCAGTCGAGCATGCTGAAGCCGATGGAAGATCTCATTTAGGTCCTGGAGGTGTTGCTCTATTGACGTAGAGAAGACAATGATATCATCAGATACTCTGAGGAGGCGACAACAACAACAACAACAACATTTATTTATATAGCACATGTTGATACAAATGATGTAGCTCAAAGTGCTTTACAGGTTAAAGAAAGAGAAAAAAGACAAAATATATAAGAAATAAAATTAGGCAATACTAATTTAATACTAATACTTCAAAGACGGCTTCTGAATGGCAGCATATGTTGCTCCAAAATTTATACATATCTTATACATATCTTTTTGCATCAATGGTTATCTATGCCATGGGACCTAACACACCCCCACACCATGATAGAAGCTGGCTTTTAGTCCTGATGCTGGTTACAACTTGGATGGTCCTTTTCTACTTTGGCCCAGGAAACATGACAGCTGTGTTTTCAAAATATGTTTTGAAATGTTGACTAGTCGGACTCCAAAACACAAATGCAATGTGCTACTTTACATCTCAAATGAGGCAGAGTCCAGAGAATCTGGAGGTGCTCCAGCACAGTGTTGATACAGTATATGGCTTCTGCTTTGCATAATAAAGTCTTAACTTGCATTTCTAGATGCAGTGGCAAATGCTGCTGAATAACAAAAGTATTAACAAAAGTATTAAACAACCAATGTCATGGTTAAGTGCCCAGGAGAATGGACAGGCATTCCAGCCAGCATCAAGGAGCATTTCTTGTCTGGTTGGGAAGCCATAATCAAAGGACGACCAAATTGTATACACTACCCAGTTGGGACGTCTTATAATTCCTGTTCTAGATGGGATACGAATGAACAGGTAAGAGCTGCAGGCCAGGAGCAGTTCATTCACCCAAATTAACAGGTGGCAGTTTTCCTGGCAATTACTCCCCGTTTGAACACCTTCTGGGCCTCATGGGAATTTGAGTCCAGAAGTGCAGCCCTGTTGGAATCCTTGGGTGATGGTAGAAGGTGCTGACAGTGGAGGATCTCCCTGGTTTCTTTATGACCCAAAATTGCTTTCAACAGTCACATCATGCCACCAACAGTATTCCCAGGTCCAGCTTAAAAGAAGCCCATCGCCATACCTTGGATGAGACAGATTCGGGAGGCAGCAGGAAACACTCACCTAAAGGACAGAAGGAGATAAGAGAAGGCATCAGTTTTGTGATTGTTTTTGGCTTGTTTATTATTGCAGCTGGTTGGATTAAAAATTTCATTTATCGAACCCAGAGTTGTGTTGGGTCTTATGTGTCTAGGTTTTGGGGGCTTGGTGCCGCTCCCCACAGCTGACACATGATATATATTGCAAACACATGAGAGAGTTACGACAGTGATATCTGAGGGATCTGAGATTATGCTCATTCTTAAAGTGGTTTTCGTCTTTGCCCTTAATGCATTGAGATTTGACCAAATTCCTTGAATCTTTAATTATATTGTGCACTGTCAAGGGTGAAATGACCAAAATCCTTCTGATTTGTCTTTGGAAAATATTGTTTTCAAAGTGGTGGATTATTCCCTGAGAAATCTGTTTGTAAATTTTCAAGCAATGACCCATCCTTGGTCTTAAACAACTAGATCTCTTTTAGAGGCTCCTTATACTGTATGCTATAACACTATTGCCTTCTAGTTTAACATTTCTTATTTCACATTACCTTGTTAATATTTGAATTTGTCAAAACATTATTAGTTCTAAACTATCCCAATCCTAAGTTTTTTACAACATCAATTAGAATAATTGTATATCTTCAGAAAATAATACAGTTGGATTAAGTAAAACATGAAATACCCCACCTTTATATTGTGTTTGTTTGAATACAATTCAAAGTAAATTTACAAATCACTCTTTTTACCTTTCATTTTTGATACTGTCCTTACCCTTTTGTACTAGGGGGTGTATTTAAAATGTATTAATAATGTATTGTTAGTTTAAGTGAGCTGCCACTGTGTCTACTTTGTGTGTGGAGCCCCAGGAGGTGGGACCACCTTTACTTCATTAATGCTGGGATCTCCCTCTGAATATTTATAGAATCACTGAGGGAATCTCAGTAGCAGAGAATTGAGTTTATATTGGATTTAAACTGAGCATTGCTATTTTGATTTATTATTGGCTTCCAGATTTTCCTCCTTGTTTTAACTCCTAATCACAACAGATTCCAGAGCATCTATAGGTCTATCACCAATTTCAGCTGCTGCTCTTTCAGGAAGATGAACCATAAGTAGTTAATGTGAACAGGCTCTGGATCTAAACTGTATTGGTCTAGGCAAGGTATTCAACTCTGGGCCTAGCTGAATAGTTAGTTAGCAATTCATTTTGGATTCTAACATGATTCTAACATCCATCCAGTTAACAAACCTGTCTATCCCGAGCAGGGTCACAGGAACATTAGAGCCAAACTAGCTCTTTAGTTATTACATGAAAAGTCTCTAGTCTCAAGAAAAAAGTCATCCAGTATCATTTGGCATAATCAATGACTATTGATACATACTGCAGTGTCCTGGATGACTTTTGAAGTGATAATATGAATATGAAGTGATAATATGTCCTGGATGACTTTTGAAGTCATAATATGATATCCATAACATTCCTTTCAAAGAGGATATTGATTATAGACATGGGAATAAGTGAGACACGAGCAAATAGTATTGGTCACACTCTAGACTTGGCATTTTCATTAGATGTGAAACTAAAGAATTTTTTGATAAAGGATTTTTTTAATTCCTGACTATTTGTGTATTATGTTTGATGTATGGATCTTCTTAAAGATGTCATGGAGTACACAGGCTCTGTCTGCTAGACAGACTGAATAGTTCTATTTATTATGGGTATATTCTTGATTTTTGTAATACAAGTTGTATTCAGCTATATTTTAAGGGAGTTGCAGTTGGTGTCCAGTGTAACTTAATCAACAATAACAACATTTATTTATATAGCACATTTTCATACAAACAGTAGCTCAAAGTGCTTTACATAATAAAGAATAGAAAAATAAAACACACAATAAGAAAACAAAATAAATCAACATTAATTAACATCGAATAAGAGTAAGGTTCAATGGCCAGGGGGGACAGAAAAAACAAAAACTCCAGACGGCTGGAGAAAAATAAAATCTGTAGGGATTCCAGACCATGAGACCGCCCAGTCCCCTCTGGGCATTCTACCTAACATAAATGAAACAGTCCACTTTGGATTTAGGGTTCTCACGGAAGGGCTTGATGAAGATGGTCACGTAGACTTCTGCCTTTTAATCCATCCATCATTGTTGGAGCATCATGAAGCTTTAAGTAGGTGGTGGTGGCGCAGGCCACCACCACAAAGAAACCGAAGAAAAAAAAACAGAAAAGAGAGTAGGGGTCAGTACGGATTTTAGAGCCACCATGAATAGTTATTATGATGAATTGAACATACAGAGTATCAGGATTAAGTTAAATTGAAGTTATAAAAAGGCCTTGTTAAAGTAATATGTTTTCAGCAGTGTTTTAAAGTGCTCTACTGTATCAGCCTGGCGAATTCCTATTGGCAGGCTATTCCAGATTTTAGGTGCATAACAGCAGAAGGCCGCCTCCCCACTTCTTTTAAGTTTTGTTCTTGGAATTCTAAGGAGACACTCATTTGAGGATCTGAGGTTACGATTTGGAATATAAGGTGTCAGACATTCCGATATATAAGATGGGGCGAGATTATTTAAGGCTTTATAAACCATAAGCAGAATTTTAAAGTCAATCCTGAATGACACAGGTAACCAGTGTAGTGACATTAAAACTGGAGAAATGTGTTCGGATTTTCTTTTCCTAGTTAGGATTCTAGCAGCTCCATTCTGCACTAGTTGCAAACGATTTATGTCTTTTTTGGGTAGTCCTGAGAGGAGTGCGTTACAGTAATCTAGTCGACTGAAAACAAACGCGTGAACTAATTTCTCAGCATCTTTCAATGATATAAGAGGTCTAACTTTAGCTATGTTTCTTAAGTGAAAAAATGCTGTCCTAGTGATCTGATTAATATGCGATTTAAAATTCAGATTACAGTCAACAATCACCCCTAAGCTTTTTACCTCCGTCTTGACTTTTAATCCTAATGTATCCAGTTTATTTCTAATAGCCTCATTGTATCCATTATTGCTGATCACTAAGATTTCAGTTTTCTCTTTATTTAACTTGAGAAAGTTACTATTCATCCATTCTGAGATACAAGTCAGAGATTGTGTTAGTGAATCAAGAGAATCGGGGTCATCAGGTGCTATTGATAAGTACAGCTGTGTGTCATCAGCATAGCTGTGGTAGCTTACGTTGTGCCCTGAGATAATCTGACCTAACGGAAGCATGTAGATTGAGAATAACAGCGGACCCAGGATAGAGCCTTGTGGAACACCATATCGGATATCATGTGTTTTCGAGTTGTAATTCCCACAACTAACAAAAAATTTTCTCCCTGTCAGGTAGGATTCAAACCAATTTAAGACTGTGCCAGAGAGGCCCACCCAGTGACTAAGGTGATTTCTAAGAATGTTGTGATCAATGGTGTCAAATGCAGCACTCAGATCTAAGAGGATGAGAACAGATAAATGGCCTCTGTCTGCATTCACTCGCAAATCATTTACTACTTTAACGAGTGCCGTTTCTGTGCTGTGATTTGCTCTAAAATCAGTGCTATTGTACAGAGACAATAAAGTTATCTTATCTTATCTTTAAAATAAAGGCAATGATGTTCAACTAAATAAACCCTTAACTGTTATATTTCACCCAGGGTTCCTCCCGTGGCTGGGGTTCAGATCCATTTTTTATGTTCTTTTTGTTCTTTATTGAGTAATTTATTTTTGTTAATGCTACTATTTTCATTTATCTACTGTATTGTAATTCCTGTGTTATGTTCCATGTGTTTGTAGGTGGTCTCCATAGAGCCAACTGTCAATCACTGCCATTAACTGTGGGAGACCCCTCGGTTTTGCTGGGCATTCATATACGTGTTCAGACTCTTTTCTGTAGCACCCTAAATCATGCTCAGGTGCATCCTGTTTACTTTATGTATACTTCAGATGTGCCTTGAACTTGATTGGAGTCCATCTTTGGCAAACTGAATTGACTGGACATTGTTTAGAAAGGCACACACCTGTAGAAAAGGGTCTGCAATTCACAATGCATCTCAGGAAACAAACTAAGCCATGAAGTTGAAGGAACTATAGTTTATAGATTGAGGAAGATATAATCAGCACAGTGGATGTCACTGTTCCTCTTAGTTATTTGTCTGACTGAGACATTAAAGGAGTGGTATGTATTATTTTGCTCTCATTATTATGCTGATAAGACTGTTTGTTCTGTAAATTGCAGACCATCTGAACAGAAGAACAGTTTAAGCAAATGTTCTCTAAAAAATCCAGTTTCTGACCCATTATTGTTATTCTCACATAATACTTATATAAAACACAGCTCTGAAATAGTCAGACCTCATCTAAAAGTGTTGATCCAATAAACTTTTTTTTAATTTTTAAACTTATCATCTCCCACCCTGCTGGACTGTATGAGTTAAATCATCTAAATTGTGTAATATAAATGTGCATTTTTCCCCCAGAATGTGAATATTTTGCTACAAGGTTCACTGAAAAAAGCACACTTTTATTTAAATTGATTTTGAGTCAAGATATCTTTTTAAAATCTGCTAGTGCTATTAGGTCTGATGGCACAGAATTTTCTGGGTCAGATATATACACTACCGTATCATCTGCGTATAGTTATATTTTCTGTTCAAGTTCTTCTCTGATTATCCTCTTTATCTCTGATGCATTTTGAAAGTAAACAGCCAGTGGCTCAATGGCAATTACAAAGAACAATGCTGTCAGGGGGCATCCCTTTTAAGTACCACGATTTAGTTTGAAATAGTCTGAAATAATGTTGTTAATACAGACTGACCCAAATTTGTGCAATGTGGTGAATAGGTAGTTCCATTCAACCATATCAAATACTTTTTTTGCATCCAAAGATAATAAGATCTCTGGGGTGTTAGACTAAATGGGTGAATATATTATATTAAACAAACATTTAAGATTAGAACCTAAGTGCCTTTAACAAGCCTGTAATCTGCTTTGTGATATTACAGAAAGAAGCACTTTCTCAATCTTTCTGGCTAGTCATTTGGGGATTATCTAGTTACTACTCAGTAGTGAACTTGGTCTGCATAATGCACATTGTAGTAAGTCCTTATTTTCCTTTGGAAAGACAGAAATTAATTCTTGGCGAAAAGTTCGAGGTAGAATTTTGTTGTCTCTAGCTTGTATAAACTTTGCTAATAATATTAGTGCTAACTTATTTGAAAATTTTGTATAAAATTCCACTGGGTAGTCATCAGGGCCTGCTGTCTTCTCACTTTGAAGTGAGTTTATAACATCTAGTAATTCTGAGTGGCAGAGTTTTATCCAGTTCCACTGTACCAGCCATAGTATCTGTAATGAATACAAAAAATATTTTGTCTTATATACTTTAAACTGAGTACAAAATAAGGGCTTATAGAGCTCTCTAAATGTGTGGATAATATTTTTATGGTCAATGATTTTATCTCCTTCTCTGTTGGTAATTACTGCTATTGCATTGCGCACTTCCTGCTTGTGGATTTGTTGAGCTAAGGTCTTTTTAGCCCTCTCTCCATGTTCGTAATAATGATGTTGTAATTTAAAGATGAGTTGTTCCGATTCATAAGTTGTCAAGAGGTTACGTTCTGATTGCAAAACATATCTTTTCCTATAAAGTGTCTCATTTGGAGACCTGGCATATTCTAGATCTATTCTGGCAATTACGCTGGTTAACCTTCTTGGTTTCCAACATATTTTTGTGAGAAACAAAATGAAATAATTTGTCCTCAAAAAAATGCCTTCAGAGTTTCTCAGAACATTCCGCAGAGACCTCTGAAGATACACTTATCTGCAGAAAATAATCAATTTACTTGGATATGAATTCTGTACAATTCTCATCAGCTATTGACGTGTGGGGAGTAAGTTTCCAGCTGTGAGATGAGTGTGTACGGCATGGTGATTTAAGCTTCATGATCAGGGCGTGGTCAGAGATAACAATATCTTCATACTTACAAGATTTGATTAAGGGCAAATAATTATTGTCTATGAATAATCAATTTTTGAGTAACAATGATGCACTCCATGGGTCTGATGATCTCTTACAATCTATTTACAGTATTAGATGTTATCACCACTGTAGTTGAAGACCTATCCAGGTTTGGATTTAAAACACAATTATCATTTTATGAGTGTTCACATTAGGAATAGCTGCAGATACATTTGGGATGAAATCTCTAACATTCACGTTAGGTGCATAGATATTTATCAAAATCACTTTAGTATTAAATAAATTGCCCATCAACATGACATATTGTAGCTCATGATCAGGTGGTACGTCTGATACTGCAAATTCAGATTACCACACCCCTAGTTTTCTTTGTATAGTTGTTGTGAAAACTTTGGCCAATCCAATCTTTTTACAACCAAAACTGTGAGTGAGTTCCCTGTAAAAATACTATCTTGGCATTTAGACTTGTTAGGTAAGAGAATATATTTTTTCTCTTTAATTCATGATTGAGAACTTTGACATTCCATGTCACAAAGTTCACTGTTTGGTCATAGAGGCATTGCATCTGAACTTTTGTTGACATTTTTTAGTCTTACGTTAAGGCAGTAAAATGTTAAATATAACAGCTTTGACCTAATTTTCATATTATTGCCAGGTGTTTTGGCTATGGAACCTATTGTTATGTTGGCACTTACAGTTATTGGGGTAGAAAGAGAAAGAGGGAGAGGTTGGTAGGAAGGATAAAAAAGAAATAGCATTGCTAAACCCCCATCATTTTGCCTCCCCAAGTGAGGCTAGACCACACTTCACAAAGTCCAGGTCTTCTGACATGCCAAGAGCACATCTAGAAAAAACAAACCCCTCAGCAGCAGTGTAGAAAAGGTTAAAATTGAGATATCTTATGATAGTACAGTCCAAATATAAAAGACATAGGATATGATCTTAAACAGTCTCAATAAAAACATCTATGGAATGATGTTAAACAGTTTCCATAGAGACTGAGATAATGATAGTACATTAATGATACAATAAACCAAGGGTATGATGTAAAAAAACAGTGTTGGTGTTGCCCAAATGTACATATATTCAATGGAAGAAATTTCAATATAACTGAAGTTTAAAAAAAAAAAGGTGGCCAAAAAGGAAATAGAATGTATAGCTACAGCAAATGTTGTATTGCAAACATACCAAGTTGCAAGCTGCAAATAAAATAGATAGATAGATAGATAGATAGATAGATAGATAGATAGATAGATAGATAGATAGATAGATAGATAGATAGATAGATAGATAGATAGATAGATAGATAGATAGATAGATACTTTATTAATCCCAAGGGGAAATTCACATAATCCAGCAGCAGTATACTGATACAAAGAAACAATATTAAATTAAATAGTAATAAAAATGAAAAGAATTAAAATAAAATTAATGTTCGCATTTACTCCCCCGGGTAGAATTGAAGAGTCGCATAGTTTGGGGGAGAAACGATCTCCTCAGTCTGTCAGTGGAACAGGACAGTGACAAAAGTCTGTCACTGAAGCTACTCCTCTGCCTGGAGATGATCCTGTTAAGTGGATGCAATGGATTCTTCATGATTGACAGGAGTTTGCTTAGTGCCCGTCGCTCTGCCACAGATGTTAAACTGTCCAACTTTAATCCTACAATGGAGCCTGCCTTCTTAACAAGTTTGTCCAGGCATGAGACGTCTTTCATCTTTATGCTGCCACCCCAGCACACCACCGCGTAAAAGAGGGCACTCGCCACAACCGTCTGGTAGAACATCTGCAGCATCTTACTGCAGATGTTGAAGGATGCCAACCTTCTCAGAAAGTATAGTCTGCTCTGACCTTTCTTACACAGAGCATCAGTATTGGCAGTCCAGTCCAATTTGTCATTTGTCATAAAATGTTTTTTGCCTTGTCAGAACACGATATGACTCATGATCGTGTTTCAAAAGGATGTTGGGGTCAGTCTTCTTAACTCTTTTTCTACTTCACCTGGAGAGCTAAATGTATAAAACTGACCCTCAATAGGCACTATCGGTTTGGCAGGGAACAAGAAGATATATCTAATTTCATCTTGTGTAGGCATTGTTTAATGATGTAGAATGTGGAGCATTTAATATCTGTTGAAAGGGAGAAATCTGGGAAAATACAAATACAATTATTTTCAAATACAATCTCCTCTTTCAACAACAACAACATTTATTTATATAGCACATTTTCATACAAACAGTAGCTCAAAGTGCTTGTAGTCTGAGAAGAGACATCAAGTTTTCTTTAACCTGTAGTTTGTTGAAACGGACAATCAGGCTTCTTGGTTTTGAGGCATTCAATCTACATACAGTATATAGTAGGCTGCTGAGATCTTCAAATTCAATTTGAAGTCCTCTCTAGTTATTTTACAGAATAGTTCAGCTATGAATTGACTGGGTTTGGACTGTCACTTTTTCAGGGAGACCATTGATTCTGATGTCGTTCCTTTTTTACTTATCTTCCAGCACAACCAGATTGTCACAAGCATTTTGCATTCTGATTTTGAAGCCATTGCCTTTTCATCAGCAGCAGATGTTGATAGTTCAACTATTTCAATACGAGTCGTAAACATTTGCTTAACAACTTCAAGCTGAGTTGCAAGTACTCTAATTTTACTCTATAACTTTCTCATATTTTCCTGTATTTTTTCTAATTTTTTTTTTCTAGAATTTCTGTAAATGTTTTAGTCCTTAAACATTTTTCCAGGTCTTTTATATCCTGAAGCTGTTTCTCACTTTTCTTGTTTAGGTCCTTTATTTCTTTCTTTATATGCCTTATACTCTTCTTTATATCATTACCTTCATTTCAGACAGTGTATTTCAGTCTTCTCCACACCCCGTTGGTGGAGTTGTGAGTTCATTTGTCAATGATGCTGCTGACTCAAGGTTTTTTTGGGGTGGGTATTAGGTATAGTTGACAGCTGGGATAAAAAAGGCCATGCTCAGTTCCCGTAATTTATTGTAATTGACAAATTCTCTTTGGCCGCCTCACTTGCAGTTTCGCTGCCACTTTCACTCTTGGCTGGAGCCAATGCTGCAGTGTCCGATTCTGGCAGATATGTTCCTTCGCCCTTCTGTTCCAGGTCAGTCTCTGGCAGGCCGTACTGTGAACTTGAGGCCGGTTTAGACTTTGATGGAATTTTAGCTGCCTTATCCGTTTCCTTTTCCTTGTCTTTCTGAGCCCTTTGTTTTCTGCTCATGCTTATTTATACTTGTGTATAATTTATTTAAATCCTTTCAGGATGAGTAAACACAGAATTCCTGGGGATGATAGTTAGGGGTAAAATAACACAGCTGCTAACGCTCAGCCCTAGAGATCCTTCTCTACACAAGGGATGAGACCAACACATGGCTACTGTTCAGAAGTGGGCTCTTTGAGAGAACTGGTAGTTAAAGTGGTTACTGCTTCCAGTGCATATGAAAGATGAGTGCTTGCAGTGTCAAGAGCTAAAACACCAAACTGAGAAAACAAACAAGGCAGCAACAGTCCCTTTTTTCATTAAAGGCTTTCCTGGACTGTAAACACTGTCAGAAATATGTGAAATACTAATGAACAGTCACATCATAAGCAATATATATAAAATATAAAATAATATGAGCAATATAACAAGGCTGCACCATTCAGTGGACAACAAGGAATAGGCATTTTGACCACAAATGTAAAATAAGTGTCATTTAGGGCCACCTATATTTTAGGAAGAGTCATTTGAAGAACAGATATTAGATTAATGCTACAGGCATAATAACATTTGTCAGGATAATACAGCACACATCCATTACTCAGTTCAGAACAAGTGCCTGAGAGTTACAAGGAAGTAACACAGAGTTCTTCATTAACACACTTGTAAAGGGCATAATCATAGGACTGTGCCCAACACACAAACATCAGTGTCTTTTTTTCTACCAAACAGTCCAGTGTGGGTTGCTGAATTTTTTTATATTTATAAAAAATTAAATATCAATTTAATGAGGTGAAACCGCGCCTCAATTTATCAAGGATCCTCCTTGAATTCCTTATTAATTAACACTGGTATATGTGTAGGAGAAATGCTCCTTATGCTCTCAAGCACCCATCTTGGGCCAAATATACAGCATATGCAAATAAAAAAAGCATAAAAACTGCCAGGCCTCTTGTCTGTTTTATTTCAGAACTCCCTTCCTGAAAAATAGACACCAGTCAGTAAAGATTTGCAAAATAAACTCCTCTGTGCTCTTCACTAAATCTGCATTCTGCAAGGCTGCTGGCTCTGTCCACTGGTCTACAGTCTATTCATCTATGACTGTGTAGGAAAGCATTAGGGCAACAGCATCATCAAATTCATGGATGGCACCCCAGTGATTGGCCTCATCAGCAATAACAATGAAACTGCCTACAATAGGGGGGTAAAAGACCTGACAGTATGGTGCCAAAACAACCACTCCCTCAATTTCGACAAAACAAAGGAGATCATTGATGACTCAGAAAGAATAAAAGCAGTCTTGTTCCACATTACATCAACAACTACACCGTTTAGACAGTTAGCAGCTTCAGTTTCCTGGGTGTCCACATCATCTACTACCTTTCATGGTCTGTTAACACCACCTGCAAAGCTTCTTTTTCTTGAGGAAATTAAAGACCTTTGAGGTGAGAAGCAAAACACTTGTGAACTTTTACCACTGCACTATTGAAAATATCCTGTTGGATGCTTAACAGTGTGGTTTGGTAACTTACCAGGATCACAAATTCCAAAGGACTGTCCATAGAGCTTCTAACATAATTGAGGCTGACCTTCATGCTATTTACTCAACCAGATGTCTGAGGAGGGCTGAATCCATCAACTCTAATCACAGCCACCCAGCTCATTGTATGCCTTCTGGAAAGCGCTGCCAGAGTCACAGCACTCATCCCACCCACTTCAGCGACAGCTTCTTCCCTGGACCATAAGGTCATTGAACTCCCAGTTAACCTGATCTTACCTGCCCTTCACTGGGTATTGTACCCACATGGTGTTTCGTGTGAAATTGCATTGTACGTTTAATTTTGTTCACACTTATTTATTGTATTTATTTTTTTCTATTCTGCTACTTTTATTTATTTACTCTGTTTATTTATATACCACTGCAACTGTGGCCGAGGAGTTTCACTATGCTCTCACAGTATGTGAGAAAATAAAGGTCTCTAATAATTTCCTACAGACAACTGGGCCAGCCTGTGAAAAGGAGCATATTTGAAAAGGCATGCCTAGCTCATGGAGTGCAGGCTGTTCCTTCTCACAATGCACTGCCAGATCTTGTGCTGCTGGAAAGAATCAACAGAGCAGTCTGATGCCTTTCTGACACCATAAACTGTGGGAAAAATGATCCACATAAATTAGTTAACAAAAAGGAGGTTTATTAAACATTGATGGATTCAGAAATTCTGTATAATTTTCCATCCATTGGCTGTCCTCTTAAATTCATATTGTTTATTCATAGTCATCCCTCTTTATGTCATATAAGGTTTAATTGCTGATAAGTTAAAATTTTTGAAGTAATAAACAAAAGCAGGATATGTGTGGCTCAATTACAACATAACATACAGTATAAAATCTTTTTTAACCATGGCATTCCAACATTGACTTTATATATTCAGACACTAGCTCCAGCTGGAATTAGAAATGGAATCTTTGAAATGACCCCACAGAAATATAATATGAATATTTCATTATTAATCAATTACATAGCTAAATATTGAACAAATTGATCAACCAACTTGTCTGATTAATTTTGCTTAAACGATTTAGAAACTACTGCTACTCTTTATTGCTGCGTATTTACAATAAATTTTAAAACTTTCTGTTTATTCTTTAATTTTTTTATGTTTTTCTAAATTCATTTAATCTATTGCATTACTTATGGACTTATAGGCTTTCCAGTTAGCATAAAACCAATGTTACATTACGCAACTTGTAATAGTGAGGTATGTCAAATTTTCAACCACAGTTGCTGATCTCGTCACCGAACCATTTTAGTTTAAATGACTGAAAATTGCTGGCTATGTCACATTTAGTGCTTGCGTGCTGACCGTCCAGGACAGTAATGCTAAACCCTTTTTCTGATAGTCAATTGCGTGCTACCTAAAGAAGCAGGAACTATATAAAGGGTTACAACAAAGGCAAATTCTGCTGCAATCATTTTATTCAACTTTTTATTTTGTATTGATACATAACACAAGACATTAGACAGATGAGCTTCTTTTCTGATTATGAAGTCCAAAACACGTGGGTTCCATAATTCCACATTGCTCCATAGTTTGAACTGAATCTGAACTTCTGGATGATCATTTACTGGTTGTCAGCTCTCGTGCACACAGAGCAAACTGCTCATAATAAAGACAACATCAAGAGTATTTGATATTACCAGAGTGAGCTGCAGACTAGTTGACGTGATTCGCTGGATATGACACATTAGAAGTTCATTTTCACAAGAGCACACTGATGACTGCCTCTGACTTGCTAAAATTATTTAAATGATGGCTATGGTTGAAAGTCGCTAGGAGAGTCGCCTAATGCGACATGTCTTAAAGGCAGAAACCCTCTCTGGATGGGATGTGGCAGGCCACACTCACATGCATTCCTAAGATTAAACAATATAAAGCCTCATTTCAAATTATTCTGCTCATCTTTGACACACTGGATAAAAGAAGAATTTGCAAACTCCACACAGCCAGTTCCTTGGCTGACAGTGCTCAAGACTACAAAGTAGTAGTGTTAACTGTTGTGCTCTTGTGCCACCATGGAGTTTAACAGCCACATGCACACCATTTATGTTTTCTTTGTATGCACTAACCAAAAGTAACATTAATCCAGAAGCACTGTAGCATTGGCTGCTATTATAGTCCTGTCTACATTAAGTACAAGTCAACACATAAGGCATCCAGTAGCATAAAAGAAAGTCAAAATACAATCCAGTAATCCTCCCTCTTCACTCAGATGTGAAACATTTGAACTTTTGAATGTTTGTCTTCCTGAGCTCTTGAAGAAATGTATTGTCCTTTTTGTAATTGCACTCAGTTAAAGAAGAGTTCTGACCCAGCTGAGAGAGTGGCATGTAGTATTGGTTTGGGAATTTGATAAAACTAGCACATTGACTCTAACAAGCCACTTCATAATTACACTGATTTCCTGTTTCTTTTGCTTTCACTTTGTGGCCTGGGAAATGTTTAAAAACAATGAAAGGGAGTAAAGATTAGACAGTTAATAAGGAAAGACTGTATTCTATTTGAGTTTTTTTTTTTTTTTACTGCATTTTGCACTGCTTTAATTTAGGGATCTGGAATTGATTCTCTCAAATGTGTGTAATGTAACCTTTAATGACAGGGGGCCTTTTGGGGTGCTGTGGCTTCTACTCCTCCATACCAAAAAATGCACGTTAGGTTAACTGCAGACTAAACTGACTTGAATGGAGGGCCGCACATACTGCACATGAACCCTACAACAAACTGGCATCCCCTCCAGGGCTGGCACTTCCTTTGTCCACAAAGTTTCCAGGTTAGACCCTGGCTCACCTCTCACTTGCATCAAAACACTACGTTATGAAAACAGATATATGGACTAAGGTAAACAGAGTCCGTTTTTCTTTATCTCTAGCATTGACTTGAGTGATCAAAAATAAAAGTGGGAAGCAACAAACCATGAGAGGGAACATGTGATTCTCTGTAAAGGCCACTATGAATTAATTCTTCAAAAAAATTATATTATGTCATCTAATGTGCTTCTGGTTATTGATGAATACAGGTTTTAAATTTTAGCATATACTGTACAGCATGTACACATTCATATCCTTCTATATAAAAGTGGTCGGGATTGTCCTTCCGTCCCGTGAGTGCTACACAGGCGCGGAGTTTCACACGCCCTGTCCATTTTGCAATGCGATGGGATTTGTAGTTTCGTTTTCCAGGTAAAAGATGATTTTCTACTCCAGACTGTGCGATATCTTCTTCTTCTTTCCTACTATATAAAAGCGGTCGGGATTGTCCTTCCGTCCCATGAGTGGAAAGCGTAGCGGTATTCCGCTTATCACAGACTTACTACTTGCAGCTTGCGGTACGAAGCAACATGATGTGAGCCGAGTTCTGGTGCTCCCATCGTTCCCTTGCTTTTGTGCGCGATGCGCTGGAAAAATAGACAAAATTATGTCTCTGGAAATAATTCATGTTGATGGAGTACAAATGCCTCACCGCGTAGTAAATATCGGGGGGGGTTCAAAAGGGCGACCTCAATATAGAAAAAAGTTTAAATTTCATCACAAAAATAACAGAAACTATGAGTATTAAAGTAATACCGCTCAAATGCAATATAACCAAATTAATGAGTTTGTATAAAATATCAAATTTATCTACATATTGAATTGCCTTAAGAAGTGGTCAACTTAAAAGTCAGTCGCCTTAAAAGGCGGGTCAGCCTAGTATAAATAAGATATGTGCCTCCATGCAGATCAGTGATGTTTCTTCATGTGTTAGATCATTTTAGGTCTAAGACACTGGAAAATAGCATAATCTACCTAAGGAAATTTCATAAATTGCTCAAAAGGTATTACACCTTGTTCATAATTTCATGTTAACATTTTGTATAATGTTTTAAAATACCACCTTAGTGAATACACATTTTGATATTATAGCACTGAATAAAAAAATTGGCAAATGAAAAATAATTTAAAAATTCACCCATAACCACACCCTAATTATTACCTTCATAAATAACAGCTCAGTGCTTTGCTTTTCCACTTGTTTTGTTAGATCATCAGTTTATTTGAATTATGTTTTGTTTTATTGCCTATCCTTCTAAAAAAGAAAGTGGAGTCCTTCAGGATTCCTTGGACCATTACTTTTTCTGATTTATGTTAATGACATTGATTCTGGTGATGACACTAAATTTGGATGGATGCAGACATTGAGAAGGCAGCAAAAAGGATTCAAAAAGACCTGAATTAGCTTCAGAACTGGGCAAACACTTGGGAAATGCAGTTTAATGTAGAAAAGAGCAAAGTGGTACACATGGGCAAAAGGAACACAATTATAAATACAAGATGGGAGACACTTTGCTAAAGGAAGCAATCTCTGAAAAGGATTTAGGTGTTTATATTGACACATTTTCATTGACTAAGCAATGTACAGAAGGAATTAAAAAGGCAAATGTTAGGCTGTATTGTCAAAACTGTTGAATGTAAGTCAAGGGAAATTATGTTCAGACTATGCAATGCACTAGTAAGACCACATCTGGAATACTGTATGCATTTCTGGTCACCACGATACAAGAAAGACATAGCAACACTTGAAGCTGTGCAGTAGAGAGCAACCAGGTGCATCCCAGGACATGTCATACTCTGACAGACTTGAAGAAATGAACCTGTTTACCTTCAAGCAAAGGAGAATGAGTAGAGACCCGATCCAGGTGATTAAAATCCTCAAAGGCATTGATCAAGTAGATCCAGCATCATTCTTTCAGCTTAAGGGTGAATCACATACTCGAGGACATCAGTGGAAGCCAGGAGGCACTTCTTACACAAAGAGATTTGGGACTGCAGAACAAGCTACTGAGACATGCAATTCAAGCAGAAACCTAGACAATTTTTAAGAAGAACCTGGATAAGATACTAGGACAGCTTAGTTATTACAGTGAGGAAGAAACTCAAATGTTAACAATTATCTACTATATAATAAAACACTAAGGTCTGGGTCCAGTCCCTCAGAGCAATCTGATCAGTCAGTTTGGCTTTGGTGACGTGACAAAAGAGGAAGAGCGAGTGTGAAATACATGAGGAGGAGTAAAGGCACAAGCTGAGAGGGTTGCCTTCAAAGACTGCAAGTATAAAACCTTACAAAAGTTGAGAAAGGCACCTTGAAAATAACAAGAAAGTCTGAGAAGCAGGCTTTACAGGAATATGCTTGAGAAACGGAGTGCCAGGGAAGAGATGTTCAGACACGCAAATACAAAGCAAAGGTGTTGTGGCTAGTCAATAATAAAATGCATGTATCTAACATTCCATTTTAGCATTATTTAGGGTATTTAAAAAGCGGAAAGCTTTTGTTTTGGATGGAGTTGCCAATGTTCAATAATGTTCATCCTTCCTTAAAAAATAAATACAGTAACAGGCTGAACCAATAAGCTGACCTGCACAGACATGAAACAGGCTCAGTCTGTACATTGACTTAGAACCGTTTACGAGTTATTCTTTTCTTTTGTTGGCCATAAGTTGTATGTAACATGTGAGTTACTTTTCTCCTACTTTTGATCTAGATTCAAATGTAAGTATATTTTCTGTAAATGTAAAGTGTTTTAAGGCTTTTTTTTATCCCATATCAAATCACAGTACTGTTTTTACATTAAAATAATTAATAAAAAAGACATTTGGCATATACGGTACATGAAAAATTGAGAAACACAGACCCACACAAAAAGCTATCAAAATCCCTTGTAATAATTCCCAAATGTAATATATGGGAATTAAAGAGGGGAGTTGAAGTTGTGCCTGTTAAGAATTTGGTACTTCTAAGATTACAAAAAAAAATTGTGATACTTAAAAACATTTCAGTTCCCAGAGGTGGTACAGTACAGCAAAAAAAAGGTTGAGTGCCCTGGCCTAGATCTGTCACAAGACATTTAAACATATTTGTCAATTGTCTGCAATATGTAGGCATTTGCCTTGAATAGTAGGTCTGCTGTTATTCAGAATCAATGCTGTGGGACTACTGTTATCTGACCCTAAGATCACGCCTGGCTTCAAATCTTTGGATCTGTGTTAGTGGTGGTAGGTCCTTAACCAGGTGATAAGACATTTTTTTATAGGATTACAATGTTTGAGAATCCCTGCCTTAATGCATTCAAAGGCAGCAGTGATTGCATCAAAGGATCCAACATGTGCATAAAATTTCATTGGCATCATCAAGCTATACATTTTTGACACCATGCAAAGTGGAGATAAAGACTTCTCGGATTTCACCCACTTCCCCACTTTTATTAGCTTAGAGACGTGGATTCATCAGAAAAATGCTATCTGTCCAATCCTGCGGTGTCTCTCACAGGAGTGAATATATCAGTTTGGTCAACAAATTGTGCATTTCATTGTGCCTGTTTCAGCGCCCATGACGTAATTATCTTTTAACTGATTCTCTGCTCAAGTTATGTCCTTGTGCTTAGCCTGTTTTCTTCAACAATCTGTTTTCAACCAAAGGGCTACCCGTGGTTGGAAATTTGTTTTTATGGTGACCCATTTCTGATGCACCTGTGACACTGCTGGATTGTTTAATGTGTACCACAGTGCCTGATATACTTGCATACTGTATGTTCAAAGTCAAAAATATTTTGTTTTTATAAATATTCTCTTTTTTAAATTCAAATACACACACATAGATGTATACCTGTTTTGAATATCATGGTCTATGCCTATGATACCAAAACCATGGATGTAAAGTGTAGAAATACATAATAAAGTGGCTGCTCAAAATATATTTATTTACAGATTGTTTTTGCAATGTCTTCTGTCATTAATTTTATTCTGTTATTGGTTTAGTTGCTTTTAACAGACAGTAAATCCCAAGGACTCTGAATCCCATGGTCTAATATTGTAGAAGTTATCTCAAAAGGCAAAATCATAAAACCACCTTCAACATCCCAGAGTTAAAGTTGTTCTGTACGGAGGAATGGGCTAAAATTCCTCCAAGCCAGTGTGCATGAATGATCAAAGGTTACCGTAAAACGTTTAGTTGCAGTTATTGCTGCAAAGGGGGGTCACACCAGATACTGAAAGCAAAGGTTCACATACTTTTGCCACTCACAAATATGTAATATTCGATCATTTTCCTTAATAAATAAATGACCAAGTATAATATTTTTGTCTCATTTGTTTAACGGGTTTCTCTTTATCTACTTTTAGGACTTGAGTGAAAATCTGATGATGTTTTAGGTCATATTTATGCAGAAATAAAGAAAATTCTAAAGGTTTCACAAACTTTCAAGCACAACTGCAAGAAAGTATCTGTCTCACTGCAGGAAGTACAAAGAAACTCTAGAACTCAGAATCATAAGGGAGTTCATTTTGGTCTTGTCCGTTGCGAGAGATGGACATCTGAAGCAGAGCTCCGCTAGCAGCGGTGTTGTTTTTCATATTATCTCCTTATTATCCTGAGATATCCTGTATTTATCCAACCTGAGGACACTACTACATTATATGCAAGCATATATTAACATGGCCAACAAAAAGGGGTTCAGAAAGAAACGAAAGAAACAAAAACTATAGCTACATCCAAGCTCAGATCGGCAAGCCCAAGTTCAAGGCATGGCCTTTCAGAGACTGACCTGGATCAGATGGGCGAAAGCCCAGACTCCTCGGGACCACGGTCCGCTACATTGTCTCCGGCTGAGAGCGAAATGGGGAGCGAATGTACGAGCGTGAGTCACGCAGGTCACGATAGCTCGCTGATTAGAGAAGATCATCTGAAACTGGAAAAGGCCTCGCAGTCCACGCTTTCAACTACTCCACGTGAGCCAGGAACACCGGCTACAATAGAGCCTGCCAACTCACCTATGGTGCACGAAAGCAGAATTGATCTGTCTGAACTGAAGATGATGATTGCTGAGCTCATGCAAGAGATAAAGAAAGATAAAGAAAAGCGACAAAGCAAATGAGAAGGCAAGAGAAAAGGCACATGAGAAGCTGCGACTGGAGCTGCGACAGGTGCTGGGTAAATTTGAAGAGCACATTCAGGAAACCTCGTTTAAGCTGAGCACACTCGCTGATCAACTGGAGGATGTCAAGGAGACATTAATGACTTGGATTGAAACAACCAAAAGCTTGTTTTGCTTTGGACGTGCCCTGTCTCTGGGTATGTCAGAGGACCGGGACAGCATGAAGTGTGGTCCAACCTCACGTGGGAAGGCAATATGGGATGGTGGGGGTACTAAGGGGGGGAGAGAAAGAGAGCAGGCTATATCTATATCTAATCTATCCTTTTAATCTTTATAATTATAACTACCAACGTAATAATAGGTTCCATGGCAATAACTCTTGGGGAAATAGGAAATTAAGGTCAAAGTTGTCTCACTTCCAGTTAAGACTACAAAATGACATCAAAAATTCAGAATCAATGTCTCCATGATGGGACAGTTAACTTTGTGAGCTGGAATGTTAAAGGCCTGAATCACGAATTAAAAAGAAAGAAAGTAATTTCTCATCTAACAGGTTTAAACGCTAAAATAGTATTTTTACAGGAGACCCACTTACTAAGCAAGGATCAGTTCCGGCTGCAAAAGGACTGGACTGGCCAAATGTTCCATTCTACCTTTACAAAGAAAACTAGCGGTGTGGGAATTCTTATACATAGAACAGTCTCATCTGTAGCATCAGATGTAGTACTGGATCCTGAAGGGAGATGGTCATGGGCAACTTATCTAACTGTAAAATGATTTTGATAAATGCTTATGCACCTCATGTTGATGATAAGGAATTTATACAGAATTTATTTGCATCCATTCCTAATGTGAACACTCATAAAATTATAATGGCTGGGGACTTTAATTGTGTTTTAAATCCTCTCTTAGATAGGACTTCTATCACGGGGGCGACATCAAATACTGCAAAGATAATTACAAAGCTTATAACTGATCACAACTTATCAGACCCCTGAAATTTTTTAAACCAAAACTCAAGAACATATTCTTTCTACACACCAGTACATCATTGCTACTCAAGAATTGATTATTTCTTTATAGATAACAATTTCTTGCTTACGATTAAATCTTGCAAATACGATGCTATTGTTATTTCTGACCATGCACCTCTGATCTTGAAGCTAAAGTCACTATGCCCAACACACTCATTTCGCAGATGGTGTCTCAACCCGCTTCTATTAGCAGACGAGAATTGTACAGAATTTATATCTAAACAAATCAGTTTCTTCCTAGAGACAAATACATCCTCAGAGATTTCTGTAGGAATACTCTGGGAAATTCTTAAGGCCTTCTTAAGAGGACAGATTATCTCATATCTTTCCCACAGAAATAAATTAGAAACCAAGAATGTAGCAGAGCTAAAAAGTGAAATTACCAGAATAGATGAAAAACATGCCAGGCTCCCAAGCGAGGCTCTACATAGGAAAAGGCAGACTCTGCATTCAGAACTAAACCTCTTGACAACTAAAGAAACTGAACAACTAATTTATAAATCCAGACATCATTACTATGAACACAGAGAGAAAGCTAATAAGCTTTTAGCTCAACAAATTCACAAGCAAGAAGTCCGCAACGCAATCCCAGCAATCACCAACACGAACTGAGACAAAATCATCGACCACAAAAATATAATGCACACATTTAGAGACTACTATAAATCCTTATATTCTACTGAGTTTAAAGAAGACAACATACAATCTAATGCATTTCTGGATACATTACAGATACCACAAATACAGTGGTGTGAAAAACTATTTGCCCTCTTCCTGATTTCTTATTCTTTTGCATGTTTGTCACACAAAATGTTTCTGATCATCAAACACATTTAACCATTAGTCAAATATAACACAAGTAAACACAAAATGCAGTTTTTAAATGATGGTTTTATTATTTAGGAGAAAAAAATCCAAACCTACATGGCCCTGTGTGAAAAGTAATTGCCCCTTGTTAAAAATAACCTAACTGTGGTGTATCACACCTGAGTTCAATTTCCGTAGCCAACCCCAGGCCTGATTACTGCCACACCTGTTTCAATCAAGAAATCACTTAAATAGGAGCTGCCTGACACAGAGAAGTAGACCAAAAGCACCTCAAAAGCTAAACATCATGACAAGATCCAAAGAAATTCAGGAACAAATGAGAACAAAAGTAATTGAGATCTATCAGTCTGGTAAAGGTTATAAAGCCATTTCTAAAGGTTTGGGACTCCAGCGAACCACAGTGAGAGCCATTATCCACAAACGGCAAAAACATGGAACAGTGATGAACCTTCCCAGGAGTGGCCGGCCGACCAAAATTACCCCAAGAGTGCAGAGACGACTCATCCGAGAGGTCACAAAAGACCCCAGGACAACGTCTAAAGAACTGCAGGCCTCACTTGCCTCAATTAAGGTCAGTGTTCACGACTCCACCATAAGAAAGAGACTGGGCAAAAACGGCCTGCATGGCAGATTTCCAAGACGCAAACCACTGTTAAGCAAAAGAACATTAGGGCTCGTCTCAATTTTGCAATGAAACATCTCAATGATTGCCAAGACTTTTGGGAAAATACCTTGTGGACTGATGAGACAAAAGTTGAACTTTTTGGAAGGCAAATGTCTCGTTACATCTGGTGTAAAAGGAACACAGCATTTCAGAAAAAGAACATCATACCAACAGTAAAATATGGTGGTGGTAGTGTGATGGTCTGGGGTTGTTTTGCTGCTTCAGGACCTGGAAGGCTTGCTGTGATAGATGGAACCATGAATTCTACTGTCTACCAAAAATCCTGAAGGAGAATGTCCGGCCATCTGTTCGTCAAATCAAGCTGAAGCGATCTTGGGTGCTGCAACAGGACAATGACCCAAAACACACCAGCAAATACACCTCTGAATGGCTGAAGAAAAACAAAATGAAGACCTTGGAGTGGCCTAGTCAAAGTCCTGACCTGAATCCAATTGAGATGCCTTAAAAAGGCGGTTCATGCTAGAAAACCCTCAAATAAAGCTGAATTACAACAATTCTGCAAAGATGAGTGGGCCAAAATTCCTTAAGAGCGCTGTAAAAGACTCATTGTAAGTTATCGCAAATGCTTGATTGCAGTTATTGCTGCTAAGGGTGGCCCAACCAGTTATTAGGTTCAGGGGGTAATTACTTTTTCACACAGGACCATGTAGGTTGGGATTTTTTTTCTCCCTAAATAATAAAAAAACATAATTTAAAAACTGCATTTTGTGTTTACTTGTGTTATATTTGACTAATGGTTAAATGTGTTTGATGATCAGAAACATTTTGTGTGACAAACATGCAAAAGAATAAGAAATCAGGAAGGGGGCAAATAGTTTTTCACACCACTGTAGATACTCCTAGTGCGGAGGAACTGGATAAACTTCTGGTATTATCAGAATTACTAGATGCTATAAAGTCACTACAAGGCGGGAAAGCAGCAGGCCCTGATGGCTACCCTGTAGAATTGTATAAAAATTTCTCCACTCAGCTAGCTCCCCTCCTATTAGCAACATTTACAGAAGCCAGAGACAATCAAACTCTTCCTCAAACTTTCCAAGCATTAATCACCGTTTTTCCTAAACAAAATAAGGACTTATTACAATGTGCATCATACAGACCAATTTCACTTTTGAATAATGATGTTAAGATACTCTCAAAAATTATGGAGATGGAGAAAGTGCTCCCCTCGGTAATATCACAAGATCGAACTGGATTTATCAAGGGTCAACACTTATCCTCAAATCTTCGACGCCTGTTTAATGTAATATACTCACCAACTAAGTCAAACACCCCAGAAATATTATTATCATTGGATGCAGAAAGAGCATTTGACATGATTGAATGGAAATACCTTTTTACTACATTGGAGAAATTTGGGTTTGGCCTGAACATTTGTGCATGGATCAAACTACTGTATACCAATTCAGAAGCTTCAATTTGTTCAGACTACTTTAAACTAGAACGAGGTACCAGACAAGGATGCCCCTTGTCACCGCTGCTGTTTGCAATCGCCATTGAACCACTGGCAATACACTGTCGAAATGCTGATCAGATAAAGGGGATTATCAGAGAAGGACTGGAACGAAAAAATTCTCTATATGCAAATGATATGGTACTGTATATATCAGACCCACAAAATTCTGTGCCTGCAGTCTTAACAGCACTCACAGAATTTCAAAAGATCTCTGGTCTCAGAATTAATCTGAATAAAAGTGTACTCTTTCCAGTGAATTCTCAAGCATATAATATTAGATTAGACACCTACCTTTTATCATTGCAGAACAGTTTAAATACCTCGGGGTAAACATCACAAGTAAGCATAAAGCTTTTTATCAACAAAATTTTGCCATCTGCATGGAAAAAATTAAGCAAGACTTGCATAGATGGTCAACCCTTCATCTTACTCTAGCTGGAAGAATTAACACTGTTAAGATGAATATTCTTCCTAAGCTCCTTTTTTATTTCAAAACATTCCAATATACATCAATAAATCATTTTTAAGCAATTAGATTCAATAATAACCTCATTTATTTAGAACTCAAAACATCCACGTATCCAAAGAACGACCCTACACAAACAACAGGCAGAAGGTGGCATGGCTCTACCTAACTTCCAGTTTTATTACTGGGCAGCAAACATACAAGCTATAAAACCTGGACACAAATAGACGAACATACACAGGCCTGATCCGCAATAGAAGTAAAATCCTGCAGTACTTCTTTATATTCCCTGCTCTGTGCCCCAATAAATGCAAGTTATCGGCAATATACTAATAACCCAATTGTGCTTCACTCACTCAGAATATGGAACCAATGTAGAAAGCATTTTAAGATGGAGAAGCTTTTATCTGTGGCACCTCTGCAAGAGAACCACCTCTTTCAACCTTGCAAACATATGCAGTTTTTAATATCTGGAAAAATTTGGGATTAATTTGCTTAGAGATCTTTACATAGACAACGTCTTTGCATCCTATGAACAATTACATTCCAAATGTAACATTCCAGTTCAAATCAGGAACTTTGTTAAACAGAACCTGCCTGATTTTCCTCATCTTGCACCCTCATCCATGCTGGAAAAAATATTGCTCAGTCTCAAGGACACCATCTCTGCAATATATAAATTATTTTACAGTCCCTCCCTTTCAAAGATCCAAGAGGACACTGGGAAAAAGATCTCTCAATCAATATATCAGAAAAGGAGAAGAAAATAGCAATGCAGAGAATTCACTCGAACTCCATATGCTCAAAGCATACAATTATTCAATTCAAAATTATATATCGAGCACATCTGTCTCACCTAAAACTCTCAAAAATGTTTCCAGGACAAGATCCAACCTGCAAACGCTTCAATTAAGTCCCAGCCTGACTGGGTCACATGTTCTGGGCCTGCACCAAATTAACATCATTCTGGACCAAAATTTTTAATTACCTTTCAGACAGCCTTGGTCTCACAATCCCTCCTAACCCATTAAGAGCTGTGTTTGGGGTTCTTCCATATGGGTTTAAAGTGAAGAAAGACAAACAAACTGTGATTGCACTCACTGCACTTTTGGCATGCAGACTGATTTTGCTAAACTGGAAGAATCTTAACTCACCTCTTTTAAGTCAGTGGGAAACCAATGTTTTATACTATTTGAAATTGGAAAAAATCAAATACTCAGAGGATCTGAACAGATTTTTTTCAAAACATGGCAGGATCTAATCAGTAATATTTTAGAATAAGCTCTTAAAGTACAGATAAAGCAATTATTTCTGCATTTCTTTTTCTTCTCCATTCATCTCTATTGGCTTATCAAACTCATCAATTTAGATATGTTTACAAGCCTTAAGTTTTACTCCGTTGGCCTTGCTCTTTCTCTCAGAGGTGGGGGTCGACTTGTTCTTAATCTTACTTTTTGTTAAAATTGATTGATTTGTATGGAATGATTGCAATAAAATTAATAAAATTTAAAATAAAAAAAAAGAATCATAAGGGAGTTCAAATGCAATAAATTTTTAGTGCTATACGTATTAAACAATGAGTTGCTTGTAACATAACTCCCTATTCTGAAACGTGCTTGAATCAAATTTTGGAAATTTAGGAAGGGGCCAGAGCCTATGCTAACAATATCAGGTCTAAGGCATAAATGAGTTGTGCATCAGTTACCAGTCCATCAAAGGACCAAACTAATGTACATACCAAAAATGGCAATAGGCTGAATTAATATGAATGTTTTTAGAGTATGCAAGGAGTATTTGGACACAAAGAAAATCCCTCAGAGACAGTGTCTCATGGAATTATTTAAGGTTTACCAGCTTCCTTAGTAGCATGCAAGCTTTGTTTAAAAATAAAGGAAAAACATACCAAAAGAAATTCAGTTATAGGACTAATTAAGCTTAGAACTCAAAGCTGTCAAGTCCAAGTTTTGTTTTGCCATGTGATTTTGATTGCCAGTCTTTGTTTTTTCGGTGTACTGATTCTATCAACTGTCTACTCAGAAAGCTGTCCTTACAAAACTCCTATGTTTAATATCCTATTCCCTTTTGATAGTGTTTTGGTTTTGATTTTCCAAATTTTGTCACGGCAAGTCTTCTGTACATTTCTGTCTGACTGGTTAAGCCTAACAACATTTTTATATTCTCTTTCTCTTGCTCTGAAATTCTGGTATAACAGGATTTGAATATGAATTTCAGATGACGCGCTATTTAACAATATCTTGCTTGATAATTTGTATTTTGTATTAATGCCCTAAAAACAGATAAAATAATCCCATACAGTATGTTGTATGTTACACTAAATACGTTTTACTTTAGATCACGCCTTTCAATTGTAAACCCCCTCCTAGAGTGCCTTATAAACCACAGCAATGGCCCAGTTGTTCACATATTTACAGTCCAAGCACAGGAAGTTTAACCAACTTCTTCAGTGCTTTAAAATCAGTTATTTTCTTTCAAATGAAATGACGAACGTTTGGTATTCAGTACAGTGCCTTTATCACTAGACCACACTGTTCATTTTGGCATTTCCATTGGGTTGCTTTGCATATCACATGTTCTGCTTTTCCAACACCCTTTTCAGTCAATTGGCATCTCAAAATGGATTAACTCCAACCTAGGCTGACCTTTTTACATTTTTAAACAGAATAACCCAATTTATTACTAAAGACATTTACATCCCTCTGTCAAGAATAATCTTTAGAATATCAGAATGTAACTGTTTGTGCTCAAAGTAGTTCAGGCTTTACAAGAAATTAATCTGTCTGTTTTAGTATCAGTCAAATAGAAAATTCAAATTAGCCAATTACTCAAAAAAGACTTTGGATATCATTGTTTTTTCTTTAGTCAATTTCTTAATTAGAAGCTACTATGTGTCAACCTTGGACCTTTCATGGGCATTTTCAGTTCTGTATAACTGCGCTAGCTCACAGCTGTTTCTCCTTTGTCATATACCTCAACATGAAATATTTCAAACACAATGGATGCTGTAGGTGCCAAGGTGAATGGACTGGCATCCTGACTGGGATGGAAGGTGACCCTTTAGCCAACCGGGAAGCCATAATTGAAGGACAGCGTAGAAGGAGCTGCAACTTGGCTGGGATGATTAGAGATCCTTATCCCAGTTGGGGCAGAACGACAATGGATGAACTGGGCAAACATTGAAGTCTGAGTCAGTTCATTTCCTGCACACAGTGGCAGTGATCCTCCAGGCTGGTCCCCATTACAACTCCAGAAGGGTTGCATGGGAGTTGGAGTGTAGAAAAGCAGCCCTGTGGGGGTCATTGGGTGCCACAAGAGAGCAATGATGGGGGAGGACTACCCTAGTTTCTGGATGACCACTGCTGTGGCACTGGAAGCATTGCTGGGTCAGGCCTAAAAGAAGTCCACTGCATCACCTCGAGGAATCTGAGTTGGGAGGCAGAGGACAAAACACACCTGGAGGATGGAAGAAGAGAAAGAGAGCATTTACTTTGTGTGTTATTGTGGTATTTTGGCTGTGTTTATCATTGGATGGTGTTGAAGGAAATAAAAATTCCTTATTTAAGGCCAGAGTTGTATGGGGTGATACTGTGTCTGTGGTTTGGGGTTCAATGAAATTTTCTTGTGGCTAAAAAACATATATGTAATTACTGATCAAATGGCTAAATTTGGTGGGAACTATTCTACGGAATGGAAAGACATGAAAAGACACTGCATTTGCTAGTTCACAGAGTCACAAATCCTAGAAGAATTTACTTTTACTAACATGCGTGATCATTCAATTGGTCTTTCAACTAAAAGTACAAGATGAAGGAAGTGAATCTAGAAAAACAAGTATGATCTTTGAATTGGTCTCTGCTTTAGTTGTATAATTTCTTGTATATATGAGAGGGGGGTCCAGAATTAAAAAAAATATATATTAAACTTACAACAATTCCCTATTAGTCACCTTCTGAACACTCTTATCCATTCCTGGAGACATTTCCTATATCTTTGTTACCAAGTTTAGAGTCTTTTGCATTTTTTGCTGGATTTCTTTCATGGTAGCGAATCTTCTTCACATTTGTCTCAATTTTAATTTTGGGAACAAAAGTGAGATCTGGTGAATACAGGGGGTGCAATGCAATAAACACATTGCTTTTGGTCAAAAACATTTTGACTGACAATGCAGTGCATGCAGGTGTATTGTCGTGGTCCAGGTTTTGCATGCATCTCTGATTTTGATTTTTTTTTTATCTGATGCTGTCCACCCGATGTCTCAGCAGCTCGATGCAATGTTGCTATTCAACAGTCTGCCCATGGGAAACAATCTCTTTATGAAAAAATCCATCAATGACGAAAAATGCAATCCTCGTCTTATATAAATCTGCCATAGTAGTTTGGAAAAGAAATTGCATGATTGCAGAATGAACATGCATTTAATCAACTGGTATATTGTACAGCTACACCCTACTCCTGTACTTCTGACCAATTCTTATAATTTTTGGGTCCCTTCTCATATACTCTGTAAGAATTTTACTTGTGTAGGCTCCACATACAGTACTGTATAAAAGAGATCATAAATGGTGAAGCTCCACTCTGACAGAGACAAGTGCAAATCTTGCCAACACACCGCCCATTCTCTTCCTCTAACATCTGGGCCTGTTCAACATTGGCTGACATGTTACCATTTAAAAGAAAAAAAAACATAATATAAGATTCTTATAATGTAATGAGACAATGAGGCAGCTACACAAAAATGGCAAAAAATGACAAAAAGCTTGACCAGAACCACTGGTCAGTCTCAGAAACAGACCTCACCTCAGGCAGCCTGACCCCAAGACTCAGCAGGTGGGTTTCAGTGGTTGCAAAGGCTTAAAATGGGCCTCAGATTTTAAAGTTCAAAAAGACCAATGTACAAAGGGAATCCATAAAAACACTGGCCAAATATAAACCAATAATATTACTTGAAAATGTATCACTTTATTAAAGACATTGTGAATGACAAAAGGCAAGGCTAAAGAAAGGTCAAATGGCAATGTTTAAAATGACAAATCTAAGAATCTAAAACTAGGAACAGAACTGCAATCAAAGCGAAGAGCAAAACCAGGAAATACGTACAAACAAGAATCAGAAAATCAAAAGAATTTAAAAGCAGCAATGCCATAGCTACAGCAACACCTGACACTAGAACAATCCGCCAGCTGCATCATCAGGTGGCCTCACCCCTTGAAACTCAACCTTAAGGTGATAGAGCAGAAGACAAATAACAGCAAGACATAGTCTTAAAACAGTACAAAACTAAAAAATAATTAACAATACTATATTAATAAAGGTCATATTGCATAAATATAGGGACAAATCGAAACTAAAAACAGAATAAATAGCATAATATAGAAAATTATATATACAAAACAACAAAAAGACTGCAATATCATTTTGGACAACAATTTTAAATGCTGACCAGACAGCCTTGGTATCACGATCACTCACAGCCCATTAATAGGTGTGTTTGGGGGACTCCCACATGGGCTTAAAGTGGAGAGGGACACATTGATTGCAATTGCCTATACCACACTACTAGCATGAAGGCTTATCTTACTTAACTGGAAGACCTCCAACTCACCTCTTATAACTCTGTGGGTAAATGATGTCCTATATTATTCTCTTTGCTCAAGAAGGCACATGTAAAGACCCATCTTAAGTTTGCCTGTGAACCTCTGAATCATCATGGGCCTATACATGTGCCTTCTTCAGCAAGGGGACCTTGCAGGTGCTGCAGGATTTCAATCCATTATGGTGTAGTGCGTTACCAATGGTGTTCTTGGTGACTGTGTTCCTAACAGCCTTCAGATCATTAACAAGCCCCTCCCATGTAGTTTTGGGCTGATTCCTCACCTTTCTCATGATCATTCTTACCCCATCTTGCATCTTGCATGGAGCTCCAGACTGAGGGTGATTGATGGTCATTTTATCTCTTCCATTTCCAAATAATCACACCAACAGTTGTCACCTTCTCACCAATCTAATTGCTGATGGTTTTGTAGGCCATTTCAATCTTGTGTAGGTCTACAATCTTGTCCCTGATATCCTTTGACAACTCTTTGGTGTTGCCCATGGTGGTGGAGAGTTTGAGTGAAAGAAATTGATTTTCTGGACTGGTGTGCTTTATACACATAACAAGTTGAGATCAGGAGTATATGTAATTGTAATCGCCAATCTGTGGGAGCCAGAATTCTGGCTGGGCTGTAGGGAATCAAATACTTATTTCACTCAATGACACTAAATCAATTTATAACTTTTATGTAATGTGTTTTTTTTTTTGGATTTTTCTGGATTCTGGTTGATATTCTGTCTCTCTCCATTATAATGAAACTACCATAAAAATTACAGATGGTTCATTTCTTTGTAAGTTAGCAAACTTACAAATTCAGCAGGTGATCAAATACTTAGTTCCCCCTCTATACATAATTTATTTACACTGTATTACTTTCTTAAAATAAAGTTAAATTATAAAAAATAATTAAATAAGCAAGAAATAAACTTAAGCCAATGCAACAACACTGTCTGTAACCTAAAAAACAAACAAACAAAAAAAACTTTGGTGGGATGGAGCCTTACCTGCCAGAATTAGACACAAGGCAGGAACCAGCCCTGAGTACAGTGCTAGTCCTTCACAGAGCTGTTTCAGATGTACATCTACATTCAGCCTGAAAATGCCACAATATAAACTAGTTGCAAAAGGCATGTTTTTGATTGTGATTGGGAAAGTAGATGCAAAGACTAATCAAACTGAGAGTAGGCAGTTAACAGGGCCAAAATTCATTACTAGAAAGACAAATACAATGCCGAGCCATGCCCTAAACTCAAAACAAATGGGATGACACCCCCAAAAATTTAGAATCAACCCAAACAGTCTTTTGTGTCTAACCACAAAAAATATATGCAGTTTGAATTGGTTGGGATAGATAGATAGATAGACAGATAGATAGATAGATAGATAGATAGATAGATAGATAGATAGATAGATCTTTATTTTTCCCAAGGGAGACATTTATCTTTTTACAGAAACTCAATAAATAAACAAATAAATATTATTATAACTAACAACAACAACCTCCTCAAATACTATACACACCAGAAATACTAAAAAGAAAGGAAAACTTCTGACTTGGCCAAAGATAAAAAGGAAGCCAGTCACAGTGAGGCATTACAAAGGTGTATTGCAATTGGTATAAAGGAGCCTCAGTAGCATTTCTTGAAACACTTCTTATGAGCAATCTGTTGGCTGAAAGCACCTAATGATGCAGTATCAGACAGAATTGTATCCTAAAAGAAAATACAGTATTATCCTAAGACAAGGAAAATGTGGGCTGTGTGTCACCATCTTTAATAATGGAGAAAGTAGGGTGAAATGACACCTTTTATTGGCTAACTAAATAGATTACAAATGCAAACTTTTGAGGCAGCTAAGGTCCCTTCATCAGGCAAGGTGTAAAAAACAAACTGAAAAAATACTCTAGGTTATATTGGAACAGCAAGGTCATTTTTTTCTTTCATCTTAACAACCTTTTTGTTCAAATGTTAGCAAAATTAATAAACCTTAGATGAATTAACCCTGAAAGAAGAGAACAATGAATTAAAATGTAGAGATAAGATAACTATCACTAGAGAATATCCTGTAAGGCTTTTGTGAAGTGCATTGTCTGTAAGGTAGACCTCTGATGTAGTCAGCTGGTCAGTCAGTCTGTTAGTCCATATATCTGGTCATAAATCTCTTGTCTCTATTCAGACCATTTTGTAGAGTATTGAATTTAAGCATAAGTTTGTATTCCCATTCTCTCCGCTCCTGTTGGGTCTTGAAATTACCCATAAGCACAGTGACACTCAGATCCTTTATGCTGTGGCCATTACTGTTACCAAGTGTGCTGCCACCGGAAGATCAACACTGTTCTCATTGGTATGAAGTCTATGTGAGTTCATTCGCTGGCACAGTGTCTGACCAGTCTCCCCTGCATACAGTCCAGTGTTGGGGCACCTTATGCACATGATTAGGTAGACCACATTAGCAGATTTGCATGTGAACAAACCCTTTATTGTATGCTCCTGCTGGCAATGTGGTATAACTACCTGATCTGTCGTGTAGATATGTGGACAGGTGCGACTCCTGTTCTGTAGGCCGGGAGATGTGCCACTTGCTGCTGAGCTACACATAGAGTTTCGGACAATCAATTGTTTGAGGTTTGGTGGTTGTCTGTATGCAAGGAGGGGAGGTTCTGGGAATATATCCTTCAGTTTATTGTCTTTAATAGTGTCAGTGATCACTGAAGTCACACTTAGTGGCGACCCTAAACAATATGGCTGAGCCCATTAAAAAAATACAAAATGCTGGAATATACAAAAAATAAATAATAAATCATTTCAATACCTAATAAACTAAGAAACATTAAAACTTATATGTATAATTACATAGTAAAATACTAATTGTGTCTTTGTGGAGTGTATATTTTTTCTTATGTCTGCCTGGGTGTTCCAGATTCTCTTTAACACAAGAATCAATGAAGCCTACGAAAAAAAGACCACCTTAAATTCCTTTGTACCTCTCCATCAGCGTCTTTTTTCGTAGGCTTCAGGGATTCTAGTGTTAAATCTCAAAGACATACTGTTTAGGCTGATTGGTGTCTCTTAAGGCCTTATGTGACTTCAAGTCAGACTTGCCAATAGATCATGTCAATTTAAACGACTGAAAACTGCTAGACACGTCACATCTAAGATCCAACTGTCGAGTTTTCAGCACAGTTTTGCACATCCCTTGTCGTGACAGCTAATAGTGTGCTGCCCGATGAAGCCAGTGTTGTACGGAAAGTATGGCTAGTTCATCTGCAGTCCCTGCCCTTTCTTATGTTTCCATTTTCTTATGATACATAAAACATGAGACATCAGATACACAAGCTTCACTTCTGTTTGTGAAGCCCAAAACATCTGTGTTCCTTTATCCTCTTTGCTGCATTATATGCATTGTTCTTCAAGATGAGCACTCATTGGCTGTCAGCTCCCATGCACACAGTTTGATTTTATTGGAGACAGCTGCAGACTATTTGTGACTGAGTTGCTGGGTATGTCACATTAGGTGACTGTTACATGGATGCACAATGACCACAGAACATTGCTGGAAAAGCTGATATAGCATTTAGATGATTTTTACAGTCATATCCTTCATTTACATAGTCTCAGTGAACTAGAATCAGCAGCAAACTCCTTTGAAGGCTGGTTATCTAGTCTGACATGCCCAGCCAATCACTCTGCAAGTCTAACATACTCTACAAATAGAGGTAATGTAATGTGACATCGGTTTTACTTGGCTCAGTATGAGTAACTCAAGTTGTGTGCAAACAAAAGCCATATGATTGATTGTAAATTTATTCAGTGCTGTTTCCTGCCCTGTATCCAAAGCTGTAAACTAAGCTACAGCAAATTGTGACCATTTAATGGAATAAGTGGTCTCTGAAAATGGGTGGCTAAATAAAAACACAATAATAAAAGACAGAAAGTAAATGCTGTTAATTCTAAATTTATAGATCAACACACATGCCTCAATGTGATGTGTGGACAAATGCTACATTAGATGTTTGTTGTCACACATGTCTGAATAGGAGGCAGCTGAAGGACTTAACGACTGGTAGTAACATATCTATTCAGGAGGCGGCGGGGTGTACTGACTCTTTTTCTAAGTCTCCTGCAGATCTCTCCTGTGAAATCCCACCAGGAGCCGCTACATCAACAGGGGACACATTTCCGGTCCCTGCCCAGAGGATGTCATCATTCACTTGTGGGAATTACAGTAAAGCGATCAAACAATTTGTTTTCCCGCAATTTGACGTACAAAATGGATGTGCTTATTGTCAACCAAACAAACAAAAATGCTTCCTTACACATTTCATATGATTGAGTGTGGTGTTTAGAAACAGCAGAACCTAATGCAGACTGCACGGTGCCAGTCTAACATATAAGATGAATCTTTACACTGACCTCATTTTAACACATATGTTACACACTCAAGGATTAGGATGAATGCTGATAATTCACTCTGGTCTTTATCATTTTGGATAATTTTCTCACTAGCAAAAAAAAAAAAAACTATTCTGTGACCTCCTTAGTCTTTATATCGAGGTCAAGGAGATGGTCCTGAACCTGAGTATAAAAGTGCCAAACTCAATTTTAATAAGGACCAAATATAACACTTAAATACCTAACATGGGCCAGAATCATCAGTGGATTTGTAGTTCAAAGGGCTTGTTCTGGCCTTATTGGAGCCCAGTTATTTTTACCAAGAAACAGAATTAATTTTTAAAGATTCAAAATAGTAACCTAGTAATGTTACTTTAGATTTCAAAGTAACATTAATTAACAATATCGGTCATTAAACCATTACTTAAAAAGTCAGACCTAGACCCACACATACTTAATAATTATAGACCCATTTTAAGTTTACTCTTTCTCTCTAAAATACTAGAAAAAGTAGACGCCAATCAGCTTCAGTCATATCTTAGGCATTACAATTTATTTGAGAAATTCCAGTCTGGTTTCCGCACTGGTCATAGTTCAGAAACGGCACTAATGCGGGTTGTAATTGACACTCTGATATCCTCTGATAAAGGAAACTCCACTGTAATTATGTTGTTAGACTTACTGTAAGTGCAGCATTTGACACCATTGACCATTCTATTTTACTGCACAGGGTAGAAAATGATGCTGGGCTTACAGGCACTGTGCTCGCTTGGTTTAAATCTTATTTATCGAATTGATTCCAATACGTACAGAAATGTGCTGACAGTACTCCATCATGTTAATTTTCACTCATATGCACGACACCCAGTTATACCTTTCTTTTAGATCAAATGAAGTTTCTCCAATGTTGTCTTTAATTAGCTGTGTTAGTGAATTAAAGGAGTGGATGGATAAGAACTACCTATCTTTAAACACAGATAAAACAGAGATGTTAATTATTGGAGGGAATGACGCTGATCACAACAATATTTTGTCATCATGTAACTCAGTTGGAATCACCATTAATTTTACTGAATCAGACCGCAACCTAGGAGTTATGTTTGACTCTTGCATGTCATTTAAAGCGTACAAAGTTGTCCAAATCATGTTTCTTCCATCTTAAAAATGTTGGGAAAGTAAGGCGCTTTCTATATAAACAGGATTCTGAGAAATTAATTCATGCATTTATTTCTACTAGAATTGACTACTGGACAGCCTCCAGTTAATCCAAAATGCTGTTGCAAGAATTATTACAAGAACAAGAATGATGAAAACATAACTCCAGTTCTTAAATCCTTACATTGGCTCCAGGTTAAGTTCAGGGCAGATGTCAAAATCCTCCTTTAATCATATAAAGCCTAAAATGATCATGGTCCGGCTTACTTATCTGAACTTATCATGACTTACAAACAAGAGCGCACATTAAGATCTCACGGTGCCGGTCAGCTTATGATTCCAAGGATTAATAAAATAACAGTGGGAGGTTGAGCTTTAAGTTACAGGGCCCCTAAACTGTAGAATGGTCTGCATGCTACTATAAGAAATGCCCCTTTGGTCTCAGCTTTCAAATCCCAGCTAAAGACTCACTACTTCAGTTTAGGATATCCTGACTAGAGCTGCTGATTAATTGTGCATACTGCATCTTTGTTATTATTCATCATAGCTTTAAAACATAAGTAACATGATAGTTATAATTTGTGTACTAACCCTCACCTACAGTATTCTGTTTCTCTTTTTGGTACTCAAATGTGGCACTTGATGCCACGGCCCACCTGCCCAGTTGTTTTGCCTGCCTAAGGTAAAGTCATCCCTGATGGAGGATCACAGGAATCATGGGAAAGAGGGATCCTTTCATCGGATTGTCTGGCCCAGCGCTGTCTCAGCTGTGGAATGGCCAATTGGGGGAGGCAGGTTGATGGGTGAAGTCTCCAGGACTCTAAACAAATCAAAATCATATTATGTGATGTCATCTACTGTTAAATTCTGCTCCACACTTGTAATTTTTTTATTTTTATACTGTATTGAGGATTAATTGTGTTCTGTTCTGTTCTGTGTTTTGTATTGTATTGACCCCCTTCTTTTTGACATGCACTGCATGCCCAACCTACCTAAAAAGGGGTTTCTCTTTGAACTGCCTTTCCCAAGGTTTCTTATATTTTTTCCCTACAAGGTTTTTTTTTGGGGAGTTTTTCCTTGTCTTCTTAGATACAATTTAGGGGCTGTCAAGAGTGTTAAAGCCCATTGCGGCACTTCTTGTGTGATTTTGGGCTATACAAAAATAAATTGTATTGTATTGTATTGTGACTGCAAGGTGTGGGTTATGTTACTATAGTACAGTGGTTCTCTAAGGTGTCCTGGGGACCCCTTGTAGGTGTAGGTTTTTGTTCTGTCTTGATATGGATTCCTATCCTAGTGAAGTAAACCGTATATGTAGAAATTACTAGACTAGGTTTAAAAAAATGTAATTAGAATATTTTAATTATTTATATGCCTTGGTTTTTAAGATTTTCATTATCATTCCATGTTTCCAGATGTCTTGGTTATTTAATCAATTTTTAACAACTGAGCACAACAGGGAGTCAGACTCACAAAATGTTGCAGTCTTTCAGTATTTAGTGTTGTTTGCACAGTTGTACGCTCTACTTGTTGTGAATTGTCTATATTAATATACAAGTAAGAGAGCAAACTACACAGAAGATGCTAAATTACTACCACAACTATAGTTTTTATTGTTAAAATATATGTTTTTCTGCAATACACTATCTAATCATTCCTAATTATTGAGATGTAATTGTCAATATATATTTACATTTTACTTATGCAGTACTTATTTCTTATAAATCCAGGGCCGATCCTGGGTAGACGGCCGCCTTTGTGCGAATGTGGTTTCGCCGCCCAACCCTACGTACTTATTTTCTATTATTATATGACAGATATTACTATTACATGTACTACTTCAAACAGGATTAAGACGGTGTTATGGTTAGAGTCGGGATGTATAAATAAAATTTAATTTCAAACGATTAATTTTTATAAAAACTAAATAAAGAATCTCAAAAATAAAAAATCACATACATACATTAATTTATTAGTTAAACATAGTTAAACATCAAAGAACGATTCTCCTAGCTTTAACAGTAGCAAAATCATCTATTATGTTTGAATGATCCAGTTTTTCACAAATTTCAGATTCTATAGACAGAAGCGCAACATCATTCAATCGTTGTTGCCCGATAGTGGAACGGAGATCATTTTTAATTATCTTGAGTTTTGAGAAGCTCCTTTCAGATGCTGCCGCTGATACAGGATACGTGAGAAAAATGCGTAATGCAATGCAGAGATTCGGAAAACAAGACGTCATCTGGACTTCAACTATTTTTTTCATAATAGTTATTGGATTTTTTGTTGCCGCTACATCTGAAAATATTTCTTTAAACATAACAGCTTCGTGGTACAGCCCTTCCCCGTCCACATCTCGCTTTATCTCCTCATTTCGGACAATTCTCAGTTTTAAGTCAAGATCCATGGTGCATTTTTTCAATTCATCAGGCTGCATATTGTAAAAATCATAACTACATCTAAACAATGACACTACTTCATTCAGTGATTCAAATCTTTCTTCAATGGACATTAGAATTCGATTTAAGTGACATATACACAATACACACTAATGTCACTAGTGTCATGTCAGTGTGCATTGGGCAATAAGTAAACATGTAAAAGTTTGTAATTTTTCTGAAATATTTCATTAACACTTTGAGCCCCACGTGCACCACCGATGGTCATTTTAAATGTAAAAATACACTGCCGGTGAAAACGTGGGCTCAAAGTGTTAAAAAAATCTGTACATACTTTCTCAATGAAACAGCATATCATAATCATAACGTACGTTTCAGCGTCGCCGGCTGCTGCACGTCTCCTCAACGGCCGCCTTTGAGTTTGGCCGCCCACGTGCGGGGCACGTTTTTGCCTGTCGCCAGGATCGGCCCTGTATAAATCTTATACTCCACAATACACGCAGAGCAATAATAAACATGGTACAAACACTTTTTAACTATTTTGCACTAAACCATTCACTGCTTTGACAAAACGTATATTTTATAGTGCAGAGTTACAGAAGATGTCCAGGGTTTGCTTCTGCTGTGTGCCCTTTGCTTGCTCAAGATAAAGTAGTTTTGGAAGATAGATGGATGGACCGAGTTACAGTGGAATGTAAGTAGTTTTCAAATCTTTTGCTGTGAGTGTGCTATACGCCATGTCATCAACTGTCTTTGATAATGTTGTCATCACTACCACAAAAAAGAGATGCTGGTTTTGTTGCTGGATTTACTTCTGACATATTGCTCATCAGATACTCAGAGTTGAAAAACAACCTGTTTTTCTATGCTCTGCCATCTTTCTTTGTTGTTGCCCAATTTTTCACTTTTTGATGTATATTAACATTTCATGTTACACTGTCTACAAATAAGGTAACTGACTTTTCTGAACAACAATAGTATACTGCAGAGCCAACTGCCACGTCCATTGAAAGAATGATTATTTTTAATTCCTGTATGTCATGGGCTGACCCACAACTTCTACATAAACACTTCCAAAGCAATGACTTTTTTTAGTATAACATTTTTTGCAATTTAAATGGAATTTTGAGTTTGACAAAAGTTAAATGTAAAATATGTCTTGATGTTCTGTTAATAAATTATTGGCTCAAGGCTGGCAGTGCGTTATAGTGGTTCAGGCTTTGACCTTGTGTGTTCAGCTCCTGCTACTAACATTGTGTGCCCATGACCAAATCACTTCACCTGCCAGTGCTCCAATTGGAAAAAAAAATATAACCAATTGTATCTTAAATGTTGTAATTCATTTTGGATAAAGGCATCAGCCAAAAAAGTAAATGTAAGCTAATAAATCTCTCATTATTTTAAATGATTGCTTCAAGGTAAGGTCCATGTTATCTAGACCAGGGGTTTCCAACCCAATCCTCAGAGCCCCCCAACATTTCCAGGTTTTTGCTTACTCCCAGCACATCTGTACCAGGAAATCAGTAACAGTATACTAATCAATATGGGACCTAAATGATTTGATGAGTATCATACGGGCAACCCATGTGGAAACCATATTTTGTCCCATATAAATCACATTTGGGGACAATGTGAGTTTGCTGTCTGCCTGAAATATTGAAATCTGTTTTCCAAATCATAGACAGCAAAACACTGTCAGTTATGAAAAAAACACAAAAAGCAGCATGTCATATTTTAAAATCATTTTATTAGCTTGGATCAGCACCCTACCTTGCGTATTCTAGACATACCTACAAATGCACATCTCACCAGAATATATCATTAAACAATGACCGCCATATTTCCTTTATAAACAAGACACACATGTACTTCTCTGCCCATCACAATCATATTTTTTTGCCACAAATCTCTCTTGAAAATGTCCTCTCTCTTCATCAGCTTCTTCTCTTGGACATTACAGTAGGATAGGAAAATTACCAGTAGCCATGTAGGTTTGCCAGTTAGGACAAGACTGAGAATTTGGAGCTATAGCAAGTGTATCCATTTACACAATCAGGTGGCACTGTGCTGGTGATAGAGCACATGAACAGCATTTGGAGTTTGTCAAAAATTGATACAAATTTAATACAAGTGGAGTGCATTTCCAGTTCATTTACAACAATCAATTCAGCAGAAATAACAAAAGAATCTCTTACAGCAATGACAATTGTCAGGGAAGCCATGAAAATGTAAGCAGCCTTGAAACCTGTGAGGCTTTAAAAACAATGTGTAGAGACAGTAGCGGCATGTTTTAAGTTGAACCTCCATTTCCTTTGTGAGACTGTCACATATTTGGCATCATGCTAATACCCTTACGTTTTTTAGGTAGCTTGGCCTGTCACATTCTTTCGCTTTTTCTTGTTCGGCCATTACAAGCAGCCAGCTTTCATTCTAACTAGGGGTTAATAGCTGTAGTGTGCTATGCTTTGCAAATAACTGTGAATGGACACTGTAGATGCATTTTAATGATGCAATCTATATATCATATGCAAATTAAACAGGTCTTTTGAGAAAACTGATGGACATTGTGGACCATATGTAACATGTTCTGAATACTGATGATTTGGAGCACTTCAAAAAGGTCCAAGAGCTGGATATGGTCTATGGGCCTTGAGTCTGACACCCCTGCAGTACAGTGTCATTAAGGTTGGCGGAAAAACATTCATAGCTGCCAGCATTGTACTGTGTTGTATGTTTATTGTTGATTTACTGCTTTTGCTTTTGGATTTAAAGTACTGAATAGCAGATTTCGTCTTGTTTATTTTGCACTGCCTTTTTAGGCAAATCCTTTTCGTTAGTTTTCCTTTTTAATTTTTGTTTTATATTTTTAAATAAACTGTTCATTTATAAATTCCCTTCCTTGGCCTTGTCCTTTAAACCCAAGGTTATTACAATTTCCTCTCCCTTGAAGGGTATTGTACTGTTTTTGGGACATTTAAAAGTACCCTTGATTTAATCCTACGCAGGCCTAAAGCTTGCTTCTTGAGTTTGGGGTCTGGCTGTATGAGGTGAGGCCTGTTTCAAGCATTTTTGGTGCTTGAGACACTGACTTTGCATGTGGGAAACTGGGTTAACCTCCCATTGGGACTCTACTAGTTAGGCAACATGACCATGCGTAAACAGGTTGTGTGGGGGAGCTAAGTCAAGTTTTATTTTCTGTTTAGTAAGATATTTTGTTTTCCTTCTTTTAATATCCCACCATTGTGTGTTAGGGTTAAATACACCACTATTTCTATTTCAAATAGCAAGGTACCTAAAGGAGCAAGAAACTAAGCAACAATCCCTGGGGTCTACACTGGCTAGCACCTCACAATATACACTTAGGCAAAATTTATTTTAAAGATATATGCCCTAAAAATAATTCAGATGACCTGTAGCAAATACTTAAACAAATGCATGGTTGCAAGTTAAAAATTCATATTTAAAGATCTTGATCAACTTTTTGAATTGCAAACATTATTTAATAGGTTGTGCTGACACAATAATAATAGTACTTATGTCAACATACTATTGGAAGTAATTCAAACTCCATTTCATTGTTTCAATGATAAAAAACAAAAATGATATGGTGGTAACTTAATCAAGTTGGCTGGGTAATGTGATTTCTCTCATTTCCTTCATTTGAAACAGGATGTCGACATTCCCATCCTCTTAACATGTTTGGACAAGTTCACGGCACATTACCTGCCTGTTGAAGAAGACAGAGTGTTTTAGGACTTTATTTACAGACACTTTCTTATGAACAAAGCAATGTCCGTACACTGGCTTCGGCTTGTGATATAACAGGCAATGGTCTTATGTTGATATCACAATGACAACTTAAAAGCACTTCTAAAAATAATAAAAGTAGGGTGAAATGTTTAGAACCAGTGGCACATGGTGGTAGTAAGGAGCTCATTGAGCTCATTTATTCATCCTCTCTTGGTGGATATTGGCTATCACAACTGGTCACCATCGCCAGAAACAGAAAACAGAGGTGCTAGGAAGGATTCCAGAATACTCTGGAAATACATGAAATAAGTAAAACTGAAACTGAATTCAAGCCAATGGTATTCCACCTGCTTCTACTACAGAACATAAACAGAAGATCAGGTCTCTGGCACTAAAGAGGGATAGCACTGGGTGGCCTGTATCACTCTTTACTGCAGGGCGGTGACATCAACTCTCCCTGATAGCTAGCATTTAAGTACCTGTCTCACTAGTTCTGTAAGATTGTTCTGTTTATTTTCCAATGCAAACTGAATTCTACATGGGTTTTACTACTAGTCTTATTTTTAATTCAGGTCAACATAATGTAATGCTTCATGTTTTTTTCTTTTTCATTTAAACCTATCTACTGACTATTCAGTAAAACAACATGGAGTAGGTGGCATCACTGGAGTTTCTATTGAGAATAACTAACTTTCAAATTTAGTTGACAACATACATCACAAGTAGTCATACATCCAATAGCTTTCTGCTTATTATATGTATCACTGTCACCTTACTATAAAACAATGCACTATGACATATTTTTTTCTTGAACTGAATCTATAGGGAAATACAAAGCCAGATGTGTAAATATGTAATGGTGTTAGCTAGCATATTGTAAGTCATGATAATGTGACTACTGGAATGTGGGGAAAGAATGCAGCTTGCAATCAGTTTCTTATCCAAAAATTGCAGACCTTCTCAGGCTCTCAAGTTTCTTTGTGCGTCATATACAACAGTTTAACACATCCCAGCTGCCAGTGGGTTAAAGTAAAAGTCTTAGTTAGTTCTTCCCAAGAAAAAAGTTCATTTTTTGTTGAATTATAGTTTTTGGAAAAATAATACATTTAAACACAGTGCACATTCTTAAAGCATAGCACCCTTCATTCCACAGTGCATTAACACATGTAGAAAACTCCAATATACAAATTAAACATTTAGGAATATCAGGTCAATTTCTTGTTGTGTGTTTCAAAGAATCAATAAATGTAATAATAATGACTATAATATATATATATATATATATATATATATATATATATATATATATATATATATATATGTATATATATGCTGTATAATAGAAGGAAGGGAAAGACTGGCTTCACGAATGGGATGAATGGACCCTTGGCTGGTAGGAATGCCAATATAATGTAAGGAGAGCGAGACCGCCTGTCAAGCCTGTATACTCACCCAATGCAATAGGTAGCAGCCTCTCTTTGTTGTATCTCTCATGGGAAACCTGGGATTTGTAGTCCCATTAAGTAGCCCTGCAGGGTGCTGTGAGTGCCACCAGAAGGCTCTTCCTTAGATCCAGTATTCCTACTTCAGAGGACTTCCATCTGACCCAGAACTGTTTCCTCCATGCAATGACACTGCTGTTTACAGGTACTAACTTGGGATACTGAGATGGTTCATCATGTAGTGCGCTGTATCAGTCCATGTTCCCAAAAATGTTATGGTTTCTGAAATGTTTCCAGGTCTAGCATAAAGGGAACTGTCTCCCATCACACAGGAAAATTAGAGTTAATAGAAGAAAAGGAGAATGTTTGTCTGGGCTGGAATAGGGGAGAAAACAATCAAAGAATTATGCTTGTGCTGAGGAAAGAAAAAGCCTGTAATAAGGTATTGTGTAAATAAATAATCATTTGAAACCAAGACTGTGTCAGTGATTTAGGGCTTTGTTACGCCCCTTACAGGTCTCACGCACACACAAACACACACGCACGCAGACATATCTATAATACTCAACCTTTATTAATTCTACAGATATGGACAAGAATAATAAATCCCCATATTTTTATTTTTGACAGAATTTCAATTCATTTTCATCTGTCAACTTCCATTTTTACTTATGAATTACCGTATGCAACTAGTTTTCACACAGATTATTACATAGCAGCTGTCACTGATGATAAGGAATAGTAGTACACATTATGGAATTTATCATCTTTTTCAATTATTTTGTGCTATAGGGTATATGTATACTGTCACAACAACTTACAATATGGCAAAAAAAGGCTGATCAGGCCATAAAATATCGCAAATGTTAAACCAAGACTTCTAAGCCTCAGAAATAGACCTTACCCTACATAACGGGTCCATCAAACTCAACAGTAAGGTTTTCAACCTGTCTGGGCCCAAAAATGGGGTTAAAGCTTTTGAAGTTAAAATAATTTCAAACAGTCTACAAATAACAAAAAGGGTGGGGAAAAAAGGTAAGTTAAAACAAATAAAGTTCTTTGAATATTTAAGAAGTTATTGAAAAATAAAAAGAGATAGATCAAAAGGCACAAATTATGTTGTGCTTAAAAAGAAAAACCTTCAAGTAAACAAGTGCAAAGATAGAATTGAAAAACAGTACCTTGAGATGGCGTTGTAGGGATTGAAGCCATTAAATCCAGAAAACACAAGAATTAAAAGAGAAATCAAGAATCACAAAAGAAACTATGTTAAAGCTGCTGTGAAACCAGCAGCTTCTCCAGGTATACTGCTCCAGTGGTTCTCCAGCTGCATAATTAGATGGTCCCACATCTTGGAGATTCCACACCTAGAATAAAAGGAATATTTTTAAGGAGTTAAAACAATGAAACATAAAATAAGCATAACAATATTAACAAAAAGTACATAAAAACACATGAAAAAAAATAATTCAAAACCAACAATAAAAGAGAAAATAAACATATGCCAGGCTGTAACCCTGCAATGTGTTGCTGAATATAACCGGAAGCATATGTACCTGCATGGTAAGTTCAGTCACAGGGGTGCAACTTGATTGGAAACTTGCTGTCCTAACATGACACAGCCGTGCCATCTCGAGGAGTACAGTTGCTGGTTGGTTTGGGTTAGTAATCCCTCAGCAAAGACAGACGGTCTCTGCTGAGGGATCACTCATCAGTTAGCAGTGGGTTCTGTGTCATCGTTATGCCTTTTCAGGTGTATGAGGTATATATATATACTAGCAAAATACCCGCGGTTCGCAGCGGCGAAGTACTGCATTCAAATTTTTATTAAGAAGAAAATTAAACCTTTTTAAACTGAGGGAAAATATGCCAATAATTATTTGGTAAGGATCTCTTTGTATACCATGTTGTCAGTTCGGCCCTCCAGTTGTAATATGACCAAGCTGTAGCTGTACGCTGAGCTTACTCTTGAGCATGCAACGTACAGTTGGCCATGTGAACAGTAATCTTGTTTCAAATCTCACAGCTTGGATTGCTGCTGTCATAATCGGTTTGAGTTTCATGGTTTGTTTCAATTCCGACAGTATTTGTAGGACTCGTGTTGAAGAGACATTCGACATCTGTCAAGCGTTGTAAGTATACAACCAGTTTCATTGATAACTTCACATCCAGCTTTTGAGAGTTTAAACATTTCTAAACATTAAAGTGTCCACTACTGAAATCGTCACCTGTGAATCTAGGATGTTTAAGAGACATTGGCGGTTGTCCAAAGGTGTAAAATATTTGGCCATTTCGGTACACTTAAAAGCGACAACCGAACAATTCAGTGGCAGCCATCAACTCACATGCAGATGCATAGGTGAAGGGCTTAAGCATTTCACTCTTCTAGTGGTCCTGTGTAGTATAATTATCTCCTGTACCGTCATCAGTCCACACCTTGAACCTGTCCCAGTCATTCAATACATAAGACACAATGTTCCTCCGGATGTCAAGAGTGAGCCTGATATGGCCGTGTAATATGTAACAAAGAGAATAAAAAAGGCAAGAGCCATCTCTGGGCATGGAAACCACTTGGTAAGTGACAGTTCTTTGATCGATGGTGATCACCTCAATAGACATGTTAATGGGGGTATGGTTGGAATGATAAAGGAAATGGGTACCTGAACAATGTAAAGTAAGTCTAAAATACCTACACAATAACTACTGTATATATATATGTGTGTGTGTGTGAATAATATGTGGGCATATATGTGTGTGTGTATATATATACAGTAGTATATACATACTGTATATGTATAAAACACTGAGGGTTTTCCATCTGTCATGCAAAACCCAATAATCCACTGGGCCTTTAATCTTGATATTGGTTTTTATCGAGAGCTTATGACGTGATAAATGCAACATGACTCAAGAATTGGAGGTGCAGACAACCTCAGCCATACATGTCTGTATGAGACTGAGATATGGCTGGTGAATTTTGAAGATGAAGAAAATCTGTAAAGAATGGAGATGAGAATGATCAACTAGTTTTGTGGAGTGTCACAGAGTCAATGGAAGATGAATGTGGAGTTGAGAGAAAGGCTTGGTGTGGAGGTGATAAGTTTTGCAATGAAGTGAAGCAGCATAAAAGTTGGAAATTGATGGGGTGAAGAGATGTACTCTGACAGAGCTGAAGAGGATGAGGTCTACAGGGAAGCTGAAGATGGTTAAAGGTGGTGGTAGAAAATATGAGAAAAAAGTGTTTCACAATGAAGTAAGCCTAGAACTGCAAAGAAATGAGGAAAACGATTTGGTAGGCAATGGGCCAACCTAGTTAAATTTGGAAAACAACTGTTAAATCAGGGATTATAATGTTTTCTGGTTCGATGGATTTGCACACTTAAATCTGAATTAATAATTTAATTAAAGATAACAATTTCAAATGTACCAGTATACTTCATATGTTAAATATTAATAATATTCACTCATTAGGCAATATAGGGTTCAACCCGTAAGTTTCCATTTCTTGACAAATTTGCTCTCACCAAGAATAACAGCAGACATGTTTAAATTTGGAAAACAAGGGTATTTGGCTTAACTTCGGAAGTTGGAAAATTAGGAAGATAAGAAGGTTTGTTTTACTTTAATTAAGTTATTTTCTGTCTACTTTTTAAGCTGAGTAACTCTGAAAATTTTCATTTGCAATTAGAAACTAACAGAATCCCACACTAACTGTAGGAATTCTAAAAGACCTAGGCAGGATTCCAAAATATTTCTTTACAACCAACTGAAAGCCTCTAAGGCCTTCTCTAAAAATAACATTTTAACCTCAGAAAGACATCTGCCAACCAGATAATCTGACCTAATTATTAAAACATTGGTGAAACCAGAGTTACATATACATATGAAATGATGATGTTCTAACACATCATGAATTATGATTTGGTAACTCATATTTTGATGGATAATGATCAGAATCTGTGGTGTATTATTTAAAATGAAATTTTGTTCAAAGTTCCAAAACTTACTGAAACGGCTAACAATGCTTATTCTTTGAAGCCTTCAGGCATTAACAAAAAAAGTTGGAAACCACTTTAAAAAATCTAAAAATTCCATTTCACTTAATTTTAAATCAGTTAATTCCTGTTTGCTGTGTTTTAGTTGGGGTTTAGTTCCTGGCTTAATTGTGTTTTCTATTATTTATTGTTTTGGTTACATTTGAATTATTATTGTTAATATTTTTTATGTGATTTCTGTTTTATTTATTGATTACTTCATATTAAAGTATTGTGTCTTTAAATGTCCCATAATGAGTTTTTGTGGGTAGAAGTCCAGGCCACATCACTCCTACTGGATCCTTTCTATTGAGGTCAAACAAAAGGAACCACCAGCAGTGGTTCATTGATTTTTTTGTTGAAGTTTCATGATTTTTTTTTTTATATTTCTGGTTTTGGATTCTTCATTTCTGTTTTTGGATACCATTTATTGGATTTCATATTATGAATTTGCAAAACTCTTCTTTCCTGTTTGCTTATGCTTTTTTCATACATTCTTTATTTATAATTTTTTCACATACTTTTTGACCCTGTATTTGGATTCAGCGGGCTAGAAAATGGATGGATGGATGGACATACTTTTTAATAGGCATAGTTTTTGTGATCCCTCTACCTAGATGAGAATTTCTGTGTATTTTGAACATTTTAAGTATACTTTAAACTTTGAAAGGCAGCTCCTCATTTTTTGGACCTGCATAGGCCGCAGTCTTTCTGTGGTAGTTGGGGGTGTTGGCTGTTAGATTTAAGGCCATTACTTGTCAGTTTTTTTTGGAAACCATAGCCATTTCTTGCCATGTTTGTGTTTAGATAGAAATTATTAGAAAATCAGTCCATAATTAATGATGACACCTCTGTTTCAGTGCAGGCCAGGGGACACCACAGACACTGAGAAGAGAAAGAAAAGAGAAAAGACAATACAGACAAATCAAAACACTTACTTCAGGTCAGGTCAGGATGGGAAGTATGCACTGATACAGCGCATTGCTACACCCACCACAAGACAAAACAGCTCGGGATCCTGGTTGGCAACCCCCCCGAGGCAGACACTCGGCCCAGTCCCACCCTCCGGAAATGACTCTCTGCCTGCCGCAGCCAAGTGTTACATGGGCGTCCCTTTGGCCTGGTCCAGACACTTGGGTCCTCACCAATGAGGATCCTGCGAGCTAAAGCACCCTCGGGGAATCGTGCCACATGATCATAGTGCTGTAACTGACACTTCCTCATAATGCAGGTAATGTGCCTCATTTGGGTCTCATTCGTCACAAAGTCAAACCAGCTGTACCCAAGGATTCTCCAAAGATACATAGTACCAAAGGAGTCCAATTTTCATCTCAGGTCACTGAATACGGTTCATGTCTCACAACTATATAGTAAGACAAGAAGTACCAGGATTCTAAAGAGTTGGACCTTCGTCCTTTTGCTTTGAAATATGGAGCGCCACACACCCCTTTCCAGCGACCTCATGACTCCCCATGCTTTCCCAATCTGTCTACTGACTACATAGGAAGAGTCACCAGAGACGTGAATGTAACTGCTGAGATAAGTAAACCGCATGACCTCCACGCAGGAAGACCTGCACTGCAAGCCCAAGAAGTCATTAAAGGCCTGGATCTTGGTTTTTATCCAGGACAATCGAAAGCACAGACACTCTCAAGAGCCTCAATCAGAGCCTCCGTTGACTCCACGAAGATCACAGCATCGTCAGCAAAGTCAAGATCAGTGAATCTTTCTTCACCAACAGATGCCCCACAGCCGCTGGACCACACAACCTTGCCCAACACCCAGTCCATGCAAGCATTGAACAGAGCAGAAGCAAGAACACACCCCTGATGAACCCCAGAATCAACTGAGAAAAACACAGAGGTTCTGCCTCCACTGTGCACAGCACTCACAGTACCAGTGTACAGGCCGGCCATGATATCCAGCAACCTTGAGGGGATTCCTTAGGATTTCCCATAGGGCAGCTTGATCACCTGAGTCGAATGCTTTGCGTAAATCGACAAAGGCTGCAAAGAAAGCCTGCCAATATTCTTGCTTGAGCTCCATGAGAACCCTCAGTGCCAGGATGCGGTTTATGGTAGACTTCTTAGGCGTAAAACTGGACTGCTCCGGTTGCTGGTAGGTGAGCAAGTGATCACGGATCCTATTGAGGACGACCCCAGAAAGGACCTTACCTGGCACTGAGAGCAGTGTTATCTCCCTGTAGTTGCCACAATCCAGGTGTCACCATTCTTTCCAGATAAGGATGACAAGTTAAGTTTTCCTGTCTGTTGGGATGATGCCAGTCTTCCAAATGGAAGCAAAGATTGCTTGCAATGCCAGGAAGACAGCCTTACCACCAGCCTGGAGAAGTTCACCCTCGATACCACAGATCCCTGTAGCCTTCCATCCCCTCAGCTGGTTAACCACCTGTGTAATCTCAGTGAGATTGGGTGGTTCACAACTAATTGGAGGATCAGCCTCAAGAACAGATATCCACCATCCTAGCCGGAGGATCAGCATTGAACAGCTGCTCAAAGTAGTCAGCCCAGCAGGTCACAACAGCAGTGTCATCCGTAAGGACCATTCCATCAGCCGCCCTGATTGAGACTCTGCAAGGAACAATGTGTAATGCTTCGATTCCTCTGTAAGCAAGATGTGGGTTGCTAGATCATAGATGATGTGTCACTTGCTCTTAGATTCCTCTAACAAACACTTCCTTATCTGCCCTCAGAGGCCTCACAGCCATCCTTCTCAGTTCCCGGTAGAGACCAGAGTTGCCATCAAGCTGTGTCTCCTTTCAATGATATAAGGGGGTCCCGTGAAATAAACCATCTCCTTCTGGGAACACCGGTAACACAAATCAGCACCCTTCAGGGTCTTGTCATGGAAAGTCTCCCACATCACATTTGTATCATCAGTTTCACCTAAATCTGTAAGTTCCTCGTACAAACTGCGTGCAAACTCATTAGAAACTGTCTGGTTTACTTCAATTAAATAAAATGAAAAATAAGAGAAATATACATAACATCATCTGACAAAAGAACACTGAGCTAAATAGTAATAACCTTATATATTTTAGTTGCTCCATAGCTAAAGGCTCTCCTAACTACTTAAAACCATTAAAAATATAACAAAAATAAAACACTAATTGTTTATTTAATTTATTTACACAAAAGTTACATTAAATAGCCAAAAGTACATATCTTTAAAATAAACAATGAAAAAGTTCAAGAAGAATGTAAATATAATCTAATGAATAAAACAAAAACACCATTTAAACATAATAGTTTTTACCATGATGTTAATTTTTCTAACAGAAATGTCTTAAATAACAAAGCCCAAGCAATAACAGGAACTTCTATAAGCAAACTGAATAGTTAAAACCAGAAATCCCACAAAACCTAAACTTTAGATCAAAAATCTAAATTCACAAAACCTAAATAAGGAAAATCTATACTAATAAAAGGCAAAGCCCCCACTAACTGACTGACTGACTGACTGACTGACTGACTGACTGACTGACTCACTAACTAACTCACTCACTCACTCACTCACTCACTAATTCTCCAACTTCCCGTGTAGGTAAAAGGCTGAAATTTGGCAGGCTCATTCCTTACAGCTTACTTACAAAAGTTAAGCACGTTTTATTTCAAAATTCTACACGTAACAGTCATAACGGTCGACAACGTCCGCCATGTTGAACTTTCTTATTTATGGCCCCATCTTCACGAAATTTGGTAGACGGCTTCCCTGCGCTAACCAAAACCGATGTACGTACTTATTTCGATGGTATGACGCCACTGTCGGCCGCAATATTGAACTTTCCAACGTCACTAATTTTCCAACTTCCCGTGTAGATAGAAGGCTGAGCCCATCTTCATGAAATTTGGTAGGTGGCTTCCCTGCGCTAACCAAAACCGATGTACGTACTTATTTTGGTGGTATGAAGTCACTGTCATCTGCCATATTGAACTTTCCAACATCACTAATTCTTCAACTTCCCGTGTAGGTAGAAGGCTGAAATTTGGAAGGCTCATTCCTTACGGCTTACTTACAAGAGGTAAGCAGGTTTCATTTCGAAATTCTATGCATAACGGTCAACAACGTCCGCCATGTTGAACTTTCTTATTCATGGCCCCATCTGTAAGTAAGTACTTATTTCGGTGTTATGACGCCACTGTCAGCCTCCATATTGAACTTTCCAACGTCACTAATTCTCCAAATTCCCGTGTAGGTAGAAGGCTGAAATTTGGTACTTATTTCGGTGATATGATACCACTGTTGGCCACATATTGAACTTTTCAACAGTCTTTGTTACTTATGGGCCCATCTTCAAGAAATTTGGTATGCGGGTTCCCAACGCTAACTGAATCCTACTTGCGTATATATATATGTCCATAGCCTGCAGCTCAGTCACCATGTGAGGCGGCGTTGGGTCCCCCATCCCAACGCCTCCCGTTGTTGGCTGCCTGCCTATATTCGGCCGTCCGTGGCTCCGGTCTCTACATTCCCTTCCTTGCTTCGCCACAGGATTCACATATCCCTGATGATAACTGCAGCCTTTTTATTTAATCCACGGCTTCTCCGCTGTTTTATTGTTCATTTATTACGATTATAGTTATTGTGTAGGTATTTTAGACGTACTTTACATTGTTCAGGTACCCATTTCCTTTATCATTCCAACCATGCCCCCTTGAACATGTCTATCGAGGTGATCACCATTGATCAAAGAACTGTCACTTACTGAGTGATTTCCATGCCCGGAGATGGCACCTGCCTTTTCCATTCTCTTTGTTACATATTGCATGGCCATATCAGGCTCACTCTTGATATCCAGAGGAACATTGTGTCTTATGTATTGAATGACTGGGACAGGTCCAAGGTGTGGACTGATGATGGTACAGGAGATAATTATACTACACAGAAGCACTATAAGAGTGAAATGCTTAAGCCCTTCACCTATGGTTCTGCATGTGACTTGATGGCTGCCGCTGAATTGTTCGGTTGTCGCTTTCAAGTGTACTGAAATGGCCAAATATTTTACACCTTTGACAACCGCCAATGCCTCTTAAACATCTTAGACTCACAGGTGATGATTTCAGTAGTGGACACTTTGATGTTTATGAATGTTTAAACTCTCAAAAGCTGGATGTGAAGTTATCGATGAAACCGGTTGTGTGCTTACAACGCTTGACAGATGCCGAATGTCACTTCAACACAAGTCCTGCAAATACTGTCGGAATTGAAACAAACCATGAAACTCAAACCGATTGTGACAGCAGCAATCCAAGCTGTGAGATTTGAAACAAGATTACTGTTCACATGGCCAACTGTACGTTGCATGCTCAAGAGTAAGCTCAGCGTACAGCTTGGTCATATTACAACCGCAGGGCTGACAATGTGGTATACAAAGAGATCCTTAACAAATAATTATTGGTATATTTTCCCTCAGTTTAAAAAGGTTTAATTTTCTTCTTAAGAAAAATTTTAAGGCAGTACTTTGCTGCTGCGAAGCGCGGGTATTTTGCTAGTCTTACATAAAGTGAAAAAACAAACTCAAACCAGAAAGCCCAAAGACTGGAATAAACCTTTAAAATTAAAAAATTCCTGATCACAGTAGCTTATATAACCCAGTCAGGTAACTGCATCACCTTAAAGCCCTAATTTAACACAATTTCTTTCCCTGAAAACTTTATAACTCTTATTATTCTTTATGGATTTTTGAACAAGCTTAATCAGTCTTAAGCTTGTTTTTCTAGAGTTTTGAAACTTACTAGAATTATTGCCACTGTTAACTTTTATTTTGATTAAAGTTTTTACTGTAATATTTTGGATTTACCATGACATGATTTTTTGTACCTGTCACCTAGGCGTGGCCACCACATATCAGAGCAGGATGTCATTGGTGTAACGATATTTAAGCCTCCATCGTGGTTAATGGTGAAAGTTGTGGATACTTTTTAAAAGCTTTTTATTTATGCTTAGTTAATAGATTACTGGGTACTTTGTCTTGTTTTTAGGTTCTTGATACTTTGTTTTTATAAATGACCATTTGATTCTCTGGCTTTGATTCCCCAGTTGTGCCATGACTAACATTTTTATCTCCTTTACAATTACTTAAAGGTCTGCTTACCTTCCCCAGAGTCACTAAAGTAGAATTAAAACATTGCTTCAGTTAAGAGATTGGGAACCTAAAGAATATAAAATAAAACCAAAACAGGATGAAACACTAATGAAGTCCTGTCAGTTTTCGGAATTTTAAGAATGCCTGCATCTTGAGATCAAATCTATGTTCTGGAGTACTGGCACTAATTAGTTGTGAGTTGTGAGGAAAGGAATTTTAAAATCGGCTCGAAATATATAATCGGAGACCAGTACATTGATTTGGAGTTATATATTCAGTTGGGGAGCACATATCTCGTTGACCCCCCCAGAGTAACAAAGGTGGGGGCCCCTCCATAAAACAAAAAAAAGCATTTACAATGCAGATTTTCTCGCTTTCATCTTTCTGTTGTCTGTAACCTCACGTGATGTGACACGACAGTTTTTCACTGTTTTGTTTAACCAAATAATGCACCAATCTTTTTTTTTTTGTTAAACAAAAATGAAATACATTTTTGTGGCTGACTTTACTATAACATCATCTATGCCAATGATTATATGGTTATACTTGTAACTCTAGTTATAATATTTGCTGGTGTGTTTTGAATAAATTGTAGTGTAATAACAGAACAATTTGAACAACCTAACCATAAATCAGTAAAATAGTCATTTCAGCTTGGGACAAATGAATGAACTACCTTTTCAAGATCCTGCAGGTTAAGAAACCACTGTAATGGTGCAACATGTCAAGTCTGGTAAAAAGGCTCAAATATGATAAATGAAGGAAAAATTCATGAGAAAGATGACACCTACATATCAGGTGAATTCACCTTAAACACAATTCAAGCACTTTTAATTAACAGTTATTAGTATTGATTTACTATTCCAAGAGGAGCTACCAACCAAAAGAACTTATTCTTTTTCTTAATTTAAACACAAATAATTCAGTTCTTCTTCTTCTTCCAGCTGCTCTTGTTAGGGGCTGCCACAGCGGATCATCTTGTTCCATATCTTCCTGTCCTATGCATCTTGTTCTGTTACACCCATCACCTACATGTCCTCTCTCACTACATCCATAAATCTTCTCTTAGGCCTTCCTCTTTAACTCTATCTTTAACATCCTTCTCCCAATATACTCAGCATCTCTCCTCTGCTCATGTCCAAATCAACACAATCTCACCTCTCTGACTTTGTCTCCCAACCTTCCAACCTTAGCCGACCCTCAGATGTACTCGTTCCTAATCCTTTCCATCCTCATCACACCCAATGCAAATCTTAACATCAGTGCCACCGTCTTCAACTCAAATTAAATAGCTGGTAGATTCTGTAGATCAAACACAAATAATTCAATTACATGGTTAATAAAGTAGCTGAAGAAGCATAAGGATTAAATGATAAATACAGCTGAGTGCAATCAGCAAACCAATAAACATTAATATTGTCCTTCTGAGTTACATATCCTAATGGTAATATACTGTATATACAAAAGCTGAGTGCCATTATGAACAATGCTGCACATCATCCTTGTGAAACACTAATACTGAAGACTTTCAGCCAACAAATTAATCAGTAGAAATGTGTCATGAAATGCTACTGGGGCTCCTTTATTCCAACAGCAATACGCCTGCATAATGTCTCACTGTGCCAGCAAAGTCAGAAAGTTTATATTTTTTGAATTTTTTCTTCCTTTTGCGTCACTCTGGTGTGTGTTCATACCAAAGTGTGTGTGTGTATTTATTAGTCTATTTATTTATGAATTTAAAGAGCTTCTGTAAAAATCCAAATTCCCCCCTAGGAGCAAGTAAATTACTGTATATCTAAAAGATCTACCTAGAGTATCATTTACAACAATTTAAAACAGCTTCTCTGCTTTAGCCAGGCTATGAATGAAATATTTGAGAAAGACTATAATTTCAAAAAATAAGCTTCATGTTTCTTGGTAAATTGTAAATTAGGCTATCATTCCCAAAAGCTTTTGGATCTAATACTGACTGATTTCTTTAGTAGATATTTAACAATGGTTACTCTGAAGAACTGTTACTTTTAAGTAACAATTATTTGTGAAATTTATTTATTTATCAACTTATTAATTGGTGCAACGTTGGTTCTACAACTGCTACAAGGAAAGTATTTCCATAAACTAGTTAGACCTGAGGAAAAATGACAAGTAGCCATAGTGTACAGTCTCCTCTTTTATCATCAGTCTGACTGCCCAGTCTTTAGGCATAAATTATTTATGTTTATCATTAAAGAAATGAATAAAATATTTGCTACTAATAATAAGTGGAATTATAACACACATTTCATATTTCCTGTTTATCCAGTTGGTTATTGGGCACTTGTCTTATCGTAAAGGTCTACCCTTTTGTAACATACCACTAGAAACTGGAATTGAAAGAGTCAGTATAGAGTAGACCCTTTAAAAATGATGCAAAAAGTGATGTGTAATCCAGAAGAGTGATACAATAGCCCAGTGAATATGTTCTGAGAGGCTGAAAAGAAGCACCCTCATTAGTAATAAGCAAAACGTCCCACTTAAATAAGAGCTGAATTTGTTAATAGCTTTTAGTGCAGTATTGTTCACCACGATCAATCTTTATTGTCATATCTAACTGGAATTTAACATTATATCATAGCAGTAATTACTATTATGGCATAACTGCTACTTTCTTTTTGATTCATGTCAGTGGAATTATTTGAGTGCAATGTTCATACTAGTGGCTCGTTGTCTTCTGCATCATATCTCATCTGATTTCTTACATGTTACTCTAGGAAAGCTTACGTCTTTCAATTACCTCTGCTTGCTTTTGACTTTGGAGTCTACTGAAGTTTGCATCTCTTTCTGTGTCCCCACCTACACTGAAAACCACTTCTTTACTCACAGTCTTGACTGACTTCTAATGTCTGTAAAACAATTGTGCACAATTTTTGGCATTCTCTTCTGGGTGGCTTGTCCCAGAGAACCTTGAATGCCTATCCCTTAGTGTTTTATGGGCAATCTGTAACAACAACGTCTTTGTGGTCCATATTTGAAAAATGTGTTATGACTGAAAGTAGCAAACATGGTGTCATCACTTCCCTCTCTAGTTAAATTTCACATTCATCTTTTGGCCAGCATCATTAAAATCATACGATGCACTCTGAATGCCTCACCACGTGATCCTCCTGAATTGCTGAAGCTCTCCCATTAGTTCTCCATTTAGGTATGGTGTGGATTTTAGCATTTATGGAAAAAACAACGGCTCTGCAACTGTGCACTTAATTCATTGATTACTAACATATTTGCATTAACTGTGTCCTTAAACAAATTAAATAAAATACCCTTTATTTGAGATTTAAGTTATTAACATAGTTCAACTATTTTGGGGAGCCGGGCTTTAAACACAACTTAAACTTAAACTCAAGTTTACATTCACTGAAATTTTGTCTCCTTCATTCTCAAGAGGTTTGCAGTAAAAAGATACTCGGGAACATGGGCAAATTTTTTACGGTGATTAGATGATGAATATTCAAACAAGTTGTTTTTTTTTAACCATACATGGCTACGGCAGGAGATGAGGGGATTGACAAAAAATGTATGCACACACACATAGTTTTAAGTAGAGTTAAGATTTTATAAAGGAACGTGCAGCGGCATGTGACATATGCATAGTTTTATTAATACTGTATGATTTTTTTTTCTACACTATTTTTGCCTTTTGAGTGTAAACAAAATTTTACTATGGAATCTAAGCAAGTTTTTTTATACATTGGCGCCCAGGAGATGAACTAATATTAGTGGAATTGTCCTTTTATTCAAAAAACAGCCAAACTAGAGGTAACCAAAGAACAGCATACAAATCCAACCAGACAATAAATACATTTGAACACCATTGTAAATTCTGTAGCCAAAATATAAAAATGCATTAATCAATCAATCAATCAACATTTATTTATATAGCACATATTCATACAAAAAAATGTAGCTCAAAGTGCTTTACAAAATGAATAGAGAAATAGAAGACACAATAAAAGATAAACATAAGTCAACATTAATTAACATAGAATAAGAGTAAGGTCCGATGGCCATGGTGGACAGAAAAACAAAAAACTCCAAAGGCTGGAGAAAAAAATAAAATCTGTGGGGTTCCAGACCAAGAGACCGCCCAGTCCCCTCTGGGCAATCTACCTAACATAAGTCAAACAGTCCTCTTTGTATTTAGGGTTTTTATGGAAGGACCTGATGATGATGGTCACGTAGACTTCTGGCTTTCAGTCCATCAATGTTGGTGCATCATGATGCTTTGAGTAGGTGGTGGTGGCGCAGGCCGCCACCACAAAGAAACCGGAAAAAGAAACAGAAGAGAGAGTAGGGGTCAGTATGGATTTTGGAGCCACTGTGAATAGTTATTATGAAGAATTGAACATACAAAGTATCAGTATTAAGTTAAAGTGAAGTTATAAAAAGGCCATGTTAAAGTAATGTGTTTTCAGGAGTGTTTTAAAGTGCTCTACTGTATTTGCCTGGCGAATTCCTATTGGCAGGCTATTCCAGATTTTAGGTGCATAACAGCAGAAGGCCGCCTCACCACTTCTTTTAAGTTTAGCTTTTGGAATTATAAGGAGACACTCATTTGAAGATCTAAGGTTACGATTTGGAATATAACGCGTCAGGCATTCCGATATATAAGATGGAGCGAGATTATTTAAGGCTTTATAAACCATAAGCAGTATTTTAAAGTCAATCCTGAATGACACAGGCAACCAGTGTAGTGACATCAAAACTGGAGAAATTTGTTCGGATTTTCTTTTCCCAGTTAGGATTCTAGCAGCTGCATTCTGCACTCGTTGCAAATGATTTCAATCAAATAGTATATTTATTTATTTTTATTTTATTTATTGAATGTTGTTCTCCGTAATTACTAAACACCAAAATAGAACAACACCAATACACGAAAAACATGTATATACAGTGTAAACAGCACACACATCATGGTGGGTACAGGATTCTCAGACAAATGGCAAAGTAAACAAAATAAAGCAAAATGATAACTCACGGTACGTGGACCTTCCTCCGTATGTTTTTAGTAGAACATGTTTGAGATTGGCTTTTCCCACATCATCCATAATGTACAAAGTTGGCACTTGTGATTTAATTTGACTCTGGTCAGTGCCTACTTTGCAACTAATATTACCACAAGCACTGTTCTTACCACTTGTTAGCTGCATTCTGTCCCGATTTCCATCTTCTTTTCTAATAATGGTTTGAGAGGCAGATCCTTTTCTGACTTTGTCTGTAATAAAAACTGCAGGAGTGATTTTATGTGTATTATAATATTAATACTTATGGTCCCTGATGTGTAATTTTTAATGATCCACATTAATGCACATACGCACATACCACCAATGCCGAATAACCAATCTGAGCAAGAAATGTACTATGGTTGCTAGAAGGGTGCCATTCAAACAAAAATAATTTATTTAAATTGTTTATCAATCCAGAAGTATATATATATATATATATATATATAGTGACAGATAGGGGCGCTGTCGCCCCCTTGAACCCTCGGATCAGACGGCAGACACCAGATAAAAGTCCAATAATAATTTTTATTTGGACAAAAATGTGCACAAAGCACCCTCCACTCTACTATACTCATACATAATATACAATACTAATAATCAATACAATAATAATCCTCCACTCCCAGACGCGTTTTTCCTTCCTCCCAACTCAGCTCGCCCGTCTGGGATCTCCCACAGTCTTTTATAGTCCTTGACCTGGAAGTGTTTCTTTTTCTCTGTCCATGTGACGGGGAACACTTCCGGGTCAGATAAAAGCTCCTTTTCTTCGTCAGCCCGGAAGCACTTTATTACTTATGTCCTTGTGACATGGAAGTATTTCCGGGCTATATGGAAAATAAATGTCTCTGGGCCTCCCTGCAGTAGCCCCTGGCGGCCCCGATGTTATGCAGCAGGACTGTACAGGAAAACTCCAATGTCCATGATGCCCTGCTGGAATTCAGGGCACCTCCATGCTGTAGGAAGGGCTCCATCTAGCAGCCTGGGGGTATTGGCCGGGATGACTGGCCGGCCATATACCACATTATATATATTCTACAGAAGCTTATTTGGACCACAGAGAAAAAAAAAATAGGGATACATTGAAAAAGGTCTATTTTGTAATTAAACTTGACTTTTAAACTATAATCTCAAAATTTCTACTTTAATCTTGCAGTTTATTTTGTCATTAAAGTAGAAAGTAATAAACTTCATCTTAAAATGGATGTTTAATTTATTAGAGTTTCTCAAACCCCATGGTAAATAATGTAGAGCGTTAAATGCTTTGTATTCTAAGGGTTCAAGTCATTAATCGCTATGTGCTTTTTAAACAGACTTCCTGTTGCACTGAGAGGATACGCAGGAAGCAATTGGCACACGTAATACATTAACTTCATGATATTACAGCTCTCTGAACATTTAGAACACAGTACTAAGGATTATATGTGATATTTTCATGATGAAATGCATTAAAGCATATATATATATATATATATATATATATATATATATATATATATATATATATATATATATTATATTTTACAAATAAATGACTAACTTTATTTAAAAAAATATATACTGTTAAAATTTAAGCTTGTCGGGGCATAGTGGTACAGCAGAAGCGCTGCAGATTATCAGTAAGGGGGTCACATCCTGGATGTTCCCTGCCTTTATTTTGCATGTTCTCCTGAATGGTTACCTTGATGTACTTCAGTTTCTTTCCAAAGACATGCAGGTTAGGGAATGTGGTTATGCTGAACTGACACTTGTATTAACCTTGTGATGAGATGGCATCCCATCCAGGGATTGTTCCTGCCTCCCGCCCGATGCTTGCTGCGACGGGAGCAACCCCGGATGGATGGATAGATGAAATAACTAAACATGTATAACAAAGATTTTTCAAATCTCACTAGGTGGCATAGTCGGGATTTCCCTATACGGTGACAGAAATTCCTTGGGAATACTCTACCAACTCAGAAATACAAGCTAGACAATTGAAACAAACAAAGTTGCCTGAATTGTCTGAGTTGTGCCATAACTCTGACCATTCACTTTAGTCAGTCAGTCATTATCCAACCCGCTAAATCCCAACACAGGGTCACGGGGCATGCTGGAGCCAATCCCAGCCAACACTGGGTGCAAGGCAGAAACAAATCCTGGGCAGGGAGCCATTTCACCACAGGGCACACACACACCCAGACACCAAGCACATACTAGGGACAATTTAGGATCGCACGATGCACCTAACCTGCATGACTTTAGAATGTGGAAGGAAACCAGAGCACCTGGAGGTAACCCACGCAGTCATGAGGAAAACATGCAAACTCCACACAGGGAGGTCCTGGGAAGTGAACCCAGATCTCCTTACTACGAGGCAGTAAAGCTACCACTGCCGCCCTCACTTTAGTCAATTGCTTAAAATAAAACATTTTACCTGGTCAGCCCGAATGCCATTTTTTTTGTCGAAATGAATTTGGAGTGAAGTGATACATGTTTAATTAATTTATTTTGCTCTTTATGTTCACAATAATTGACATTTATCTTTGCAGACCAAGTAGTAAATCACCCAGGAACCAACGTGAACATCACAATTCTGAGCTCTGAATAGTCAGAGGGCATATGAATGCAGCATAATCCTTCATCCAACCCTAACTTTGTCAATGCCCACCTCACCACCTCTTGTGGCACCCTGTCAGAAGTCTTCTACAGAACTGCAAAACACACAGTGCTGCTTATTTTCTTATTCCTGATGTGCCTGACAATAAAGATATCATCTGTTGTTCGCTTCTGAGGCATAAAACCAAACTGCTTTTCATAAATGCCCTAACAATCATTAGCTGTTTTCTCCAGCTGTTGCTTTCCAATATCTACAAAGAACATTACTTTTTGCATAGAAAAGAATTTTTTTTATAAATCATCATTACTAGACAGTTCTATCAGCCAGATAGGTACACAGTACCAAAAGGCCATCCCAGAAAGATAGGCCTGCTCTGTTTTAAGCCAACATGCTGGAGAGAATTCCGTAGGTAGAAAACAATCTTAAAGCTGATGCATTCCATCAACAATTATATGTTAATTTACAACCAGAACACATCTTGCCCTGCAAAACATTTTTAGCGACATTGCTGAGCTTGAACCTAATGCTGTTGACCACATTAAGTCCTCGGGGGCTCTTAAACGAATATGTTCCATCCCTTAGAAATAGTGGAAAGGTGTCTTATTTTGGGGACATGATTCACTCATCGCAGGACTTTCAGGTGATGTGAGGTCAGTGGAATTATTAAAACCTTATTTTTACTAGCCTTTCTTAAATAAGAATGTTAAAGGTCATGCCTGCAAAGTTTTTAACAAAAATTACTCTCCCTCTAAATTTTTAATTGGTTTACTTTAACAATAAACCCAGCCAAACAGACTATCTAAAGAAATTAGGGTTAGGGTTAGTTTAGGGTTGGGGTTTAATTTAATTTTGCATTTCCCTTTGTCTCAGGGCTTTACTGCAATTTTAGTGATAGTTGATGGATTTTTCAAAGGTACATGTTGCATTACATTCAGAAAGCTCACAAATGTAAATAAATTGGTTGTTGACTTTTTAAAAGAATTTGTTAAGTTATATGTCTTATTTCTCTGGAAATATTGTATGCAATCATCCAGAAACTAATAGTCAGACTGAATGCATTAATCAGGAAATGGAAAAATATTTAGGTGTGATGTGAACTGTGCCAATCTAAACAGTGAAAATGAATCCAAGAAAAGTTTTCAAAGACTGCACTCATGACTACAGCTAAAATATATTTTTCCATGTCTGTGTATCTACAAGCTGCCTATTTTAATTGTAACTCTATCATCTCTTCTTAATGAATATTTGGAACAACTTTAGAATAATTGGTTAGGGAGAACCTGTTGAAGGCATAAATCTCTGCACACACAGTTTTTGAACAGAGGTACAGCGTTGTCCCAGATTACAGACTGGAACAGAAAGGGTTATTTGTGATGCAGGACATCTGTGAATTCTGTCCTTTAAATTAGATCCAGGGTATTTTGGTTTATGTAGCATCTTAATAAATGGTGGACAAGTTTCCAATTCTGTGTCACATGCCAAATTTTGGTTATTATTTGGTCCATTAAAAACTTTTCAGACTAGAGGATTGTTATTTGGTGCCAACAAAGGATGTACATGCTCCTTGCCCTCTGAATGAACTCCATCATTGGTTCCATCACTGATGGATGTACCCAAAGTTTGTGACATGGAAAGAGGGTTCTTTTATATGTTTAATTTTTTATTAAAATTATGTTTAAATTTTGTTTTGATATTTTTCACATTATGTACTGATGTCAGTGCAACACTGTTGTGTGCAACAAAATCTCACAATAGATGCCATGTTGTTTTTGGCAAAGGCACCATTGCTGTTCTAGTGAACAGATGTTGTGCGTGTGACGTGATCCTCATCATACTATTTAGGATGGTACCACAAAACACCTGGCATTTAAGGTTTCAATAAAAGTGCAAATCTTTTGATCAAGATTAGCGAATAATCTAGATAGGGAAAGGAAATGTTAGTTCTGACTAGGAACTCACACTCTTGTTACTTTACTGCGCTTTTAGTCTCACATTTTGGTTTTACTGATCTTTTGATAGTAACAATGCCTGCTCTTTTAACTACCCTTTTGTTTAAACCCATACTTATATCATCATCTCCTGGTATATTGCCATTTGTACTTTATTTGTTTTAACCACATGACACCTTGGTTACACTAACCAAATGAAAAGCACAGCAGGACACAATGAGAGCATACACATTCCACACAGAAATGGGGTAGGGTTTGAATGTATTGTCCTGGAGCTGTAAGGAAACTGTACTAATTATTGTGCAACCCAGCTTCCCATCCTAGCACACACTTATTTGTATTTAAAACATAAGTCACTCAATTCTCATGATTTTAAAGCCACTACTGTCAAAGCAAAATCAAATTAAATCAAGATGAAAATAAGGTTATGAAGGACAGATGAACAGTATGAACCTATGTGTGATATAGTGCGTCCGAGGCTCAGAAAAAGTGGCCATTTTTAATAAATAAATAATTGGTTGCACTGAAGCCTGGGAGTGGGGCAGGTGCGAGTGTTTGACATTGAAGACGCCTTGTCTCCAGGTTGGTGCAAGGTGGTCGGCTGACTGTGCATTGCCTTGCTGGGCGGGCGGTCTGATCATCTCATCATCAGCCTGGGGCGGCAATTGGGTAATCACACCTGTATCCGCTCCCCAGCATATAAAAAAGGTAGCGCAAGATCAGAAAAACAAAGAAAGAGACAAGAAAAGAAGTGGAAGTTAAAGGACGGGAGAAAAAGTAGGCAGGTAAGAAAATGAAAACAAGCTGGTGGAGTGAACAGAAGCAGGTGGACAGGAGTGAAACCCCAAGGAGGAGCGAGTGGTCATCTCGCTGGGAGGAGCTATTGAGATGGCAACAGTAGGAGTATAGAGTGCCCACGACAGGTGGAGCCAGGATCGGCAGCAGTAATGGGTTGATTTTTGAACTGGTTTTAATAAAAGTACTGAGCACATCATCCCCTTGCTTTGTGTGCATTTGTCCTCATCTTCCCATGCAGCTCATTCAGTTATTGATGATGTCGGGTTCAAGATGCTCCCAATGCTGAATTGGGAGAAAGAATGGAGCCAACTCACACTGTCACACTATGACAATATTAACTTAGCAGAAGAACATTTGCATAGTTTTTTTTGGAGAATGGATAGGTATGTTCTGCTAAATATATTAGATTTGTTCTTTACATGGGCACCAGATTCTTGAACAGGCTGCCATTACTCTTTCTGTGACTTGTCCTTTCAAATCATAAAAATTTCCACTGGCATAGTTATATAAACCAAAACATATGTTTGGCCAAGAAAGATAAATACTGCATAGGAGTACCTCTTCCTGCAACACACTGGCACACACTGTTTCTGTAATTCAGGATATTCTTCTAATTTTTATCTACAATGCTTCTAAAGCCAACATGAAACAACTGATTTAAAAGTTAATTTCATAACCATTGACATTAAACCTCATTTTCATGTAGGCCTGCAATAGTAAAATGATTCTTATTGAAATATCATAGAGCATAATGTGAAATAAGAAAGAAACACAGAATTCATAGTTTTGCTCAATTTCCCGCAAAGAGTATGCATAAAAATGAACTCTGCTACAACCTAAGTATTAAATTAAAAGATAATGGCTTTCAGGTTGTTTTGTGGAATTAAAGATTTGATATTGTTGTAAAATCTTTAATTCCACAAAACAATCTGAAAGCCATTATCTTTTAATTTAATACTTACTGACCCTGTAGTTAGGATATAGTGGGTTGGATAATGACTGGATAGATGGATATTGTTATAAGTGTTTTGTCACTAGAGTGTACAAATCAACATTTTATTTTATCTTTACAGTAAGTTAGTCAGCTGAAACCTCTTGTGCACTGTGGCTCCCATTCCTTTTTATTCCTGTAGGCTATACGCCAGATACTTGGCTCACTTTTATTACCATAATTCATAAGTGAATATTTTGTGATTTGTCTAAACCACCTGAGCAAATTACTCTGTACATAAATTAGCTAGAACACTGCTATCTTGATATGATACATTTCAATTATTGACCATAAAAAAACATTTTTAATACCTACAGTACCAAACAACAGATTATAAATCATGCAGAAGATCATTCAGTGTAAAAAAATGTATTGATCGGTCTAGCTCTCCTACTATCCATTTTATCGGTCTAGCTCTCCTACTATCCATTTTCCAAGCTCACTTATCCCAAGGTCAGCAGCCTCTTTCAATCATAGTAGATAAAGAACAACATTTGTTCCCAAGGCAAATAACACATTTTATGTAAAGTATAACTCCTAGAGCCTTTTTTTTACCCTTTTAAAGACATTCTTGCTTTGCTTTAAGTTTGCAGACTGATTTGAATGTAGGCTGCCCCACTGTACAAAGATGTCTATTATACACACCAGCATGATTTAATGAAGGCTAAGAAAACATCTGAAATAAATGTTTCTTTTTTTCCTGCACTCCTCATTGCTGCCTTAGCCTTAAGGCATACAAACAAGTTTGTTCCTCATAAATACAATATATATTTAGTTACAAAATTAGGTTTGAGTACCTTTAGATAATATAATGTTTTTCAAGAAATTGCATTTTAGAAAGATGCTTTTAAAAGACTGAGTAAATCCTAACTTCCTAAGCATGCAAAAAATTGTAATTCTAAATCAAACACAAAGTATAAAATTAACTCATGAACCAAAGATAAAAAAATACAAAAAACAAATTTTTCTTTTTTTAAATTTTTTTTTTTTATAATTCTTCCAATCCATCCAACCGCAGGGCACACACACACACACACCAAGCACACACTAGGGGCAATTCAGGATCGCCAATGCACCTAACCTGCTTGTCTTTGGACTGTGGGAGGAAACCGGAGCACCCGGAGGAAACCCACGCAGACACAGGGAGAACATACAAACTCCACGCAGGGAGGACCCGGGAAGCAAACCCGGGTCTCCTAACTGCGAGTCAGCAGTACTACCACTGCACCACCATGCCAGCCGATAATATAAACATTTATTATAAAATACAGTAAAACATTTCTGCTGTTCAACAAACAATCAGTTTCTTTTGGTTTCCAGTGATAAAAGTTTCTTTTGACATTGAAATGACTGTAAAAGACCTACAAAAGGGGTTTCACAGCTTGTGGAGCATTTATATAGACATGAGGAACTGCCTGCATGTCAAGGCTGTCTCATATACGGCACTTCATTTGAAAGTACTAGATGCACTACATGAAAGATATCAGGACATTGTTAAAATCAAAACCATTGCCAGAATGTATGTAATAGTGGCCCGGACCAAATTAGCAAATAGAGAACTTTGCCAAGACATACTCATGGTGTCAGCTAATGCAGTCAAGGCCCCAAACGGCCCCACTACACACATGGGACTATCCATCCATTTTTTGGCAACGAATTTGCCTTGTTTATACAGCAGTTTTCCTTGACCATATGTTCCTTATATTACTTTAAGTACACTTTAAACACCCAGAGGTTTTCACAGTGAAACATGCTATAGAAGGTGAAACAGATGGCACACTTTGTTTGACCAAGCAATTAGTCACTGATAATGGACCCAAGTATTTCTTCCAAAGAATTCAAACACTTCCTAAGAAGGAATGGCATTCAGTAAGGTACCTTAACACCTAGCACTGCGTCTCTAGTACTGACCGCTGTGGAACATAAATCTTAATGTCAGTCAATTCTGATAAGGTGAACCTTTACATTTTAAGCAAATAGAGATTAAGAGATCACATGACTGAAGTAAAAAAGGGAAATAGTACAGTGGATCCCGACAGCAACTTTAATAAGAACATGGGGACACATATGGAAACTTGTTAAGGGCAAATTGTCCACAAAGGTTACAAGTTTTCTTCACACACTGAACCATAGACACATGGATTAAATAACCATGGAGTGTGGTACTTTTAGGAACCTTTAAAAAACAATTTTATCTTATTTTGGAGAGTTTGGTTAATTAAGGCAAGATGATGAACTGAATAGCCTCTGTATCTGCGTTTATCCACAATTACCAAAATTCTGCAGCTCCAGCTTGTAAATGGAATTCAGCAAAAGCCTGACATGTTGAAATGATTCCACACATAAAACATCTTCGTTTTTAAAAGTTTTAGTTAAAATTCAAATTAAAGCAGTTCATACAAAAAAGAGAAAATTGAAATAGCAAAAAATTAGAAAAGTTCTTGTTTAAGAGAAGTTCTGTTCAAAAGCTTAAATCTTGTTATATTTCTTATTGTTACAAAATCACTTCTAAATGTTTTGAGCCAGTTCAAAATGGTCAGAAAACTGTATGCCTATCCCAATTCTATGTTGTAAATGGGTCTTTTAAGTCCCTGTGCATTGGGACCAATTCTAAACAACAATTAACTTAATTATCACACTATATCTTAATTATCGCAAGAAAGGTCTATCTTTTATTAACTTACATGGCTATACCATTGTCTATGACTATGACTTATTAAACACTAATATGAATTTAACTTAACTTAAAGCATTACTTTCTAAAATTGTCTCTTACAGCCTCTTCTCATGAAAATTGTTCTAATGCTCAAACAGAATCCATTGATTCATGCTGCTTGTGTCAAATTCCAGGCCTTCCAGCAGCATGATGCAAAAAACTTGGACCCACTTCATCAGGCAGCTTTTTCCTACTCCACAACAGTTTTGATTCTTCAGTGTTCACTGGACATACGTTTTCTTGTTTTTCATTGATAACATCAGCATTCAACATAGTCATCAGCTGTTGTTTCCTTATAAGTCCAGTTACTGGTGCATTCTGTGGTGACATTCTGCACATCAATAATTCATTTGTATCTGATCTGTCTGTTTGCTTATATGATTCTTGCCATTCTTTGTTAATCTGATACACAAGCTGTTTTTGTTACAAGATCACGATCACTGGTAGTTTTTTACCTTTTCTCAGGATCCTCAGTGAATCTTTGAAACAGATGTGCTTGAAAAGACAATAACGACACCCTTTAGGGAGAGGCGACACACCTAGTGGTAGTTATAATACCACATCAATGTCACTAAAGACACTTGTTTTGCCCATTTCAGTTCTCAATTTAATATGAACTTGCTAGAAACACTGGCCTGTGTGATTTATACCACACACTGCTCTAATGTGGCATATGACATTTTGGAATGTAGAATTTGTGTGAAGGTGGGGGGGGGGTGTACCTAAAAATTGATGACTCATACATTTACCACTACCTGCCATATAATGGCAAAAACCATCCTTCATGGACACTCTCTCATTATTTGTGACAAAAGGTACAGAACCATTGGCTCTGACACCAAAAGATTCTGGATCAGTTCTTATGCCCAGGCAAGCTACTCAGCAGGTTGCTGAATGACAGCTGCATAAGTGTACATTATGTTTGGTAATGAATACATATGATCTGGGGCCTCATGCATAAATGGTGCGTACACACAGAAATGTTGCGTAAGAATGTTTCCACGTTCAAAATCGAGATGTATAAAACCTACACCTGGCGTAAAGCCACGCACTTTTCCACGGTACCTCATACCCTGTCGTATGCAAGTTCTCTGCTCGGTTTTTCACACTGGCGGCACCCAGCGTCAAAGCAGTGCTACTGTTCCTGTGTGGTTACTCTTTATTTTCCTGACACGACTTTATAAATACACTGAAACTACCCAAATATTATTGATTAGTGTAATGCATCTGATTGTAATTAGCTTGTAACAATATAATGGTCCAGGGAATAGCTATAGTATTCCAAATACCATAACTGCTTTAGCGTTGTTACTCTCACTGCACCTTCTTCTTCTTCTTCGTTCAGCTGCTCCCATTAGGAGTTGCCACTGCGGATCATCTTTTTCCATATTACTCTCACAGCACCACTTTATATCACTGTATCTGAATGTGAATCACAGTAGCAGCTGCTCAGAAAGAGAATTATCGGTATACAGCATCAAGCTTGCGCTGCCTCAGCCACGGCAAAACGCTAACATTATTCAAAGTTATTGTCTGTTTTAACATGAATTTTTATTACTCTTTAATTTGTTATTGTTTTTTGTATCAGTATACTGCTGCTGGATTATGTGAATTTCCCCTTGGGATTTATAAAGTATCTATCTATCTATCTATCTATCTATCTATCTATCTATCTATCTATCTATCTATCAAAATGTTTCAAAGCCTGTCCTGTACGGACCTCATGGTTCAGAAACAGTTTCATCCCAAGAACTAGCACTCAATCAATTGCTCCTTGTAGAACTGTTTGTACTTATAAGTACAATTACCCCACTGTAAAATTGCACTACAGTTATAATATTGCACAACCTGTGCCACTTTATAAAGCGAGTATTTACATATGATGACGGTCTCATTTGTAAGATGAAATGCAGCAAAATATGTTGATTATATTATACAGATGAAACTTTAACTTCATTTAAATAATCTGTATTCTTAATAATTAAACATGTGAGGACACGGTGCCGCAGCTCTAGCAAGTTAACGTATTGTTCCTGCCTCACGCTGTATTCTTGCTGGTGCAGGCATCACACTGGAAGGATAGATGGATAGAATAATTAAACACGTACTATGAAGATATTTCAATGTTCCTTAAAAGTTTTGAAGAGTCGTCGTTGTAAGCTTACAGATGGCTTAACGTCAATTACAGAGCTGATTGTGTTGCGATTGGGTATTTGAGGAAAGAAAAGTAAGGACAGGAATTGGAGGTTAGTACATTTGAAAGAGACAGTACTGCTACAATAAATTATTTCATCGAAGGTCGCGCATGGCGCAGCAAGCATCTTGTGTGGGACACGAACAATCACAACACTATTGTGTTCTTAATAACATGCTTTCATTCCAATCATCATGAAAATGATACCACGTATACATCTCAGTATTTTAATTATTCAGAGAGCTGTAATATCACGAATGTAATGGATTCTGCGTCCTGTTGGAGAAAGAAAAAGAACGGAAGCACGTAGTGATTCACACACATAGAGAACATAGAAGATCAAATACAAAACAAAACATTTAACATGTGACTTTAGTTACGATGGGATTTGAGAAACTAGTAAATTAAATGATTATAAGAAGACGTTTATGATGTTCTACTTTAATGACAAAATAAACTACGTGATTAAAGTGGAAATTACCAGATTGAAGTTGACATTTCGTGCTTTTTTTTGGCACTATGCAACTTTGTGAACTTGAGCTTTCTAGTTTCTCCAACACGCTATGTCACTCGATTAGCTTCCTTTTGTTGATTATATCACTGTTTAAATCAACAAATAGTATGCTTTTCCTTTGCCTCCACTTGGTATTCACTGAAATTCTTATATTTTCCCTGTGCTTTTCCCATTGTCTTTTCACAGAAGGCTGAACTTAAGGGCGATTTATATTGATTTGCATATTTAAAGAGGTGTAATTCTGAGAGGAATTGAGGCTGGACAGCATGCACGTGCACGAGCGTTAATTTTCACGCTGACCGGGATTTATGGAGCGGAAGAATGTGGAAGTTGGAGTACGTACAGATTCCTGCATCTGGATTTTTCTGTGCGTAAGCACATTTCGGCTTTTGTGCTTATGTCATGTTATAGTGCAACTTCTACGCACGGCATTATGCATGAGGCCTCTGGTGTTTTATTTGTTGTATTGTGTTGCAGTTATTGTCTGTAGTTTGTATTATAATACTAGTACTAATCTGTGGAAGAAATGCAGTACAAAATGTCATTATGCTATGTAAATAACAGATTCTGTATTGTAGCTTTGATTCATGTAATTGTTGGGAAAGGACACAGGGTAACACAAAACAAAAAAACTGAAAAAGGTTATTAATGCCAGGAATGTAATGCCATCTTTAAACAGTTCTTTTAAAAAGAGGGATCGAATGAAAATAGAAACCCAATATAACTTATCCAGTATCATATACTTAAACCTAGTGACACCCGTGCTGCACTTGAATTTCAAATGTGATAGTTAAGAATATTCCATAAATTTAAAAATCCAAATCTCCAGACACTGAAATGAAAATTATAGTTGACAGCAAGTTGAGATTTGTTTTCCTTTAACTAATTCATAATAGACATATTGCCAACTTAAATAGAAAGCTTACAATGAATTCACACATATCAGCAACATCCGATGCTGAGTATAGCAGTGGAGATGGTTGCCATAAAAAATATGGTCATGACGTTCAAAACAAGAACAAAAAAATGCAAACAACAAGATATCATCACAGTGATTCTACTTTTATAATCATAAAATATATTTCCATACATTTACAGAAAGTGTAAAAACAGGAAAAGCCCTGGATCCCAAAACTCAGATAACAACTGTAATTTAAACTTTAATTATTAAAGGAAAGAATTAATATTTCCAAAGGCAAGTCATTCCTTGTGTCTGTGTTGTGATTTTAGTTTGGATTTTGGTGCTCTGGTTTGTTAATTTTTTTGTTTGTACTGATCCTTCCTTTGTTGGATTATCAACAGTTATTTAAACTTGTTCGCATCTCTGCTTCTCAGAAATAACCCAGAAGCCAGAAGTATTTTTCTAATTTTTTTCACTTTCAAAAAGAATTATGGTAACTGAAAATAAAAAAAAAGTACTACACAAAACTTTTGTTTAGAACCAAACCCTTCTGATGTCCAGGAATCAATCTGGGACACATAGTTTTCATGACCTTTTCCCTCATCAATTGAATTAAACTAACTTCTGTCTTGCTCAAGGTTTTTACTTCTTCAGCCCCAATGTGTCAGGTACATGGCCTGCTGTGCAATGCAGTTCATGTGTGCTGGCATTTCTGGAAAAACAACACTTAAGCAAGACTTAAGTATGTAGTATACCACCTCATAACACATAGTTGGCAGACTGCATCAGTGTTGATATTCAGGCATGGATGAGCTGAATATTTATGAGCCATGATAAAGAAGTATAAAAATATTTTGTGCTGAGGTCTCTAATTTAAAAACAATACTCTGTTAAACAAGCAGTGGTTCGCAGTGCAAGGTAAGTCAAAAAGAGTGAAAAACAGTAAACACTGGACAGCCAGATTAGGAACACTAGACCATACATTTTCACAGAAGCAGCAGAGACAGTACTTGAATAAAGTGCCTCAGGTTTTCTCCTGTTTAATTTCTCTCTCTCCCCCTCGCATCACATGACTGCTGCCTAATTAAATTTACACAACATACTCTGATTGGATAGGTGAAGGACCTAAGGGAGGTGTCCAGTCCCATTCCTGACACAATATCTGGAGGCCTGAACTAAACACCCCTTAGATGGCACATTAGCATAGTAGCACTGCAGCCTTACAGGTCCAGCTATGTTTACTGCAGAATGTGTATGTTTGTAATTTGTATTAATCTTGGATATCTATAGGTACTCCATTTGCTCTTCTATTCCCAAATATTTGTGTTATTAAATTAACAGATATCTGTAAATGTGCCTAGCATAAGTACAGTGCCTATAGAAAGTATTAATTCCCTTGGATGTTTTCACAATTTATTGTTATACAACATAGAATTGTCTGTGGTGGGCTGGCGCCCTGCCTGGGGATTGTTTCCTGCCTTGCGCCCTGTGTTGGCTGGGATTAGCTCCAGCAGACCCCCGTGACACTGTAGTTAGGATACAGCAGGTTGGATAATGGATGGATGGAACACAGAATTGTTGTCAATTTAATTTGTTTTTATTTTGAAAATGAACAATACAAAAACACTCTTTAATGTAAAAAATGAAAACAGATCTCTACAGAGTGATCTATATTAATTACAAATATATAAATAATTGATTACATAAGTGTTTATCCCTACTTTAAAATGACACACATGTATTATCACTAATGCAGCAAATTGGTTAAAGAAATAGCATAATTAGTTCAATGGCAATCACCGCTCTGGGGTTCCACTGATTGTCGTATTAATGTACCTTATCTGAAATGTCCTCCTTTTGGTGAGTCAGTGTCGTGCCCTTACCTACACAATAAAGACAAAAGAACACTGCAAGAAACTCAATGAAAGGGTGATTGAAAAGCACAAGTCAGGGAACAAATACTAGAGAACATCAAAGTTGCCAAATATTCAGTGGAGTCAAATTAAATTAGTCATAAAGAAATGGAAACAATACAGCATGGCTATAAATCTGTCTAGAGTAGGCTGACCACAAAAACTGAGTGGCTGAGCAAGGTGTTACAAGCTGTGGTGAATTAGACTTTGCCTAGCTGTTTCCAAGTCACATATTTATAGGAGAGTGGCAAAGAGAAAGCACACATGACATCTAACCTAGAGTATGCCAGAAAATCAATGGGAGAAGGTTCTATGGTCTAATGTGTACGTCTGCTCTTCTGGTTCTTCCACTCGACGGCCTCCCAGCCAGGCAATGGTACTGGCTGTTCATCATAATATCTATATATATATATATATATATATATAGAGAGAGAGAGAGAGAGTGAGTAGTATAATAACAAAATGTGAAGAGTATATATATGCGATAATATTTTAAGTATGGCTGTGTGTTTGAGTCTTCCCTACAGTGGACCTGCAATTCCTAATTCACCAGTTCTTAGTGAGTGAGCCCTGCTGTGAACTGGTATCCAATTCTGGCTCCTGTATTAGAAAAGTGTGTTACTAAAATGTTTTAAGTATGAATAAGGAAGAATAGATTTGTCCTCTACCACTACTTCAACAGTATTCCTTCCCACAAGCAGGGCGGATTTTCCTATAGGCTAACTAGGCTTCAGCCTAGGGCCTCAAGATCAAGAGAGGCCTACATTCAAATTGTTAGCAATTTGAACAAACTTAAAATGGGAGGTGAAAGGGCCTCATAAGTGGAATAACCTAGGGCCTCTTTTCATCTAAATCCGGCCCTGCCCACAAGGGATCAAATAGCAGAGCTTTATGGCCAAGTGATCCTTCTCCTCCCTTAAAAGATTACACTAAAACAAGTTTAGGCACTCTTCTTTAGTTCATTAACACAATTCAATACTTAAGTTGTTTAAGCATTTGGTACAGTATGTATGGTACACCCTAGAGTACTTTAAAATACTGCAATCACTTAGTTTAAATGTACGTCAGATATATTAGTGCATGTCAGGATTCTGTAGGTCCACCACTTTCAGATAACATTCAGTTCTTTAATTTGTAGAACCATCCTACAGATAACAGTAGGCCGTAGCCTATGGCAGCATCCTTAAGCATGAGGCAAAAAACAACCCTGAATTGGATATCAGCCTACACCCACACTCTGGGCCAATATATGGGAAACAGTATGAAAGCAAGCTGCTCAAAGAAAACCTTATGGATAATGAGGATGGAATTGGGATGGCATACAAACTCCACTCAGACAGTGACCAGTCAAGGATTTAACAATGGAGCCATGAGCTCCAAGCATGTCTTTGAATTCAGTAAAAATAAACATCTTTTCTACTATTCTAAGGATTTGTTAAACTTTGTAATATCTAATAAACATATCCATTTATAGATAATACATCTGGTCGGTTGAAGGCATAAAAAGGTCTGGCCTAGATGACTGGTCTGGAGGAGAGTAGTTGGTTAATGAGTTGTTTGGAGCAGAGTAACCAGAGCTGGGTTGGATGTTGTCAGGCCAAAACATGTAGTCAGGGGCTGTCGTTTTGTCCACAAGCCAATACAGTAAGTCTGATCAGGAGTGGGTTCGGTTGGAGGAGCCTAGCCAGAAAGGTGCTGGAGGTTGCCCGACCAAAACATGTCGCTAGTGGTCATCATCTGGTCTGGAGAAGAGTAGCCAGAGTTGTTTTGGAGGCTACCAGTGGTCATTGTCTTGTCTGGAGCAGAGTAGGTGGAATTGGTTTGGAGCTTGCCCGACCAAAACAACATAACAATGCTCTCTGTCCAGCAATATCATAGACCGGTTCTTTGAACGCCGTAAGGTGTGGAGGACTTCTGACATATCCGAGTCTGAGAGAACCAGGAGATGGCCATTCCAGCTATCGAAGGTTTCTTCGAGCTCAGCTTCATTAGAGTAGTTTGTTGAAGACATATTGAGTTCACTTTAGAGTGATGTAATCTCTGAAAATGGCCGCTGTATTTATTTCAACTTACTTAGGGGTGGGTGTTTTCCAGTTTTCTTCCTCCTCCTCCTTCTCTGAGCTTGAATTGCAAATCTCCTCCTCTGAAAACATAGGTTACAGTTTTCTTTTAATTCTTTTCATTTGGTCAGACAGTTTTCCTTTGTGAATAGCCTCATCAATATTGGGAATAAAAGATTTCAAAAAAGTCCTTTTATAGAAAAATTAATTTCAGTCACTCATTTTCTTGGTACTGTACCCAATTTTTGGGGCTATCCTCTTTATATTAGGGAACAATAGGCACTTTTCTAGGAAATTAGCATGGTGAAATGTCCCAGAACATTTCTTGTTACTTTCACTTATCTCAAAGAACAATTAGAATCATACCAAGCTGAATGGAATCGATGGTTTCATAGCTCAAGCATTGATCCCATGCTTGTTTTTATTTTCTTTTTCATAGAAGCATTCACAATGCTGTAAATTCTGTGCATTTCAAATGTCATATCGTTTTCACTAAAAAGATAGATTTATATGCAGGCCATCTTTCTCTTCCCACCACATAATGGTGAAGCAACTCTCCCCCTGAGCCTATAGGCTGTTATAGGAGACAAAGGCATACCTCCTTCAGCATAGGAAACAGTAAGGGGGCGTGTTAAGGAGCTTGGCTTATGATGACTCGCCCCCGCAAAAAGGAGGGGCTTAGAGGTCATAAATCATGACAGATACCTACCCATAGGGGCAGGGGTGGGGGCATAAATTAAAAGTCATAATTTGGGGCAGACAGTCTAAGTTTCGTAATTTAGGGGTGGGGGCATAAATCAGCATTCATAATTTTGGGCAGGGCTTAAAGCTGTAATCATTCTTATCTCTATTTTCAAAAGTAGATTATAATAGCTAAAGTCACTTCCGGCAGGAGTTAATCCAAGACCGGAAGCAAACAGAATTGTGCCAATTCACTTCACCCAATCTTTTTGAATGAAGAAATACACTAGAAAGAAGACATTAAAAGAGAACACACAAACACCATACAGATGTCAGTCTGGCTCTTTAGGAAGGCAGCCTTACCCACTGCACCTTCAACTGGCACACTCTTAAAAATACTAACTCTTTAATGGTATTGTATGGTGCTTTACTGAGTTGTGTGCTTCCACTTAGAACTATTGCTGGAAAAAGCACCATTTCATTGATAGAAGGGTTCTTTGCATATGACATTGGTTCTTTATGTGTTGAAAGACTTCCTGATAGGTAGAAAATAAACAGAAATATTTATAGTATGGTAGGATACCTATCAAAACACTAACAGATTAAGAAAACCTGCACTTAGCTCATGTTATTTTATGATGCAAGAATCCTTTTAAAATCATGACCTATTGGTTTTCCACAAATCTGTTAGCATCTAGTCATGGTTATTTACTGCATGACTCCTGTTACTTATCTAAATAAATAAAGGATCTTGCTGGAGCCTTCATGTGGACGGGTGTTTTGGGAACCAAAAATGGTACTACTCTGGCACCTTTAATTTATAATAGTGCCAAATGTAACTTCAGATGAACACTGTTATTGTAATGGACTTTAATCTTATCTCTTTATTCACACTGAAAACAAAAGAATAGCACTACCATTTTACATGTACAGAATGATTTATTGATTCACACAATGCAAATAAAAACAGTACAAGTTGGCACTAAATAGGCACAATAGACAGATAAGAAAAAACTATGACATTGTACAGAATATTTAAATCACACAAAAGGCAACAGAAACCATATCAAAACGTTCTTTACTTCAGGAAGTTTTCAAAGGCTCCTAAATAATAAACTAAATAGAAGAGATGTATTTTGTTTTGACACAGAATGAACATCCACAAGACACAAAGCATACAGGTAAAATACAGTTTCTATGAACTGGAAATAACACAACAGTTATGATTATGGTTATAAACTCTCCTCAGTCTAACAGATTGGTGCATCAAATGTCAGATTTTCAAGAGCCACCATAAAAAATAATTAGCACTACATTTCCTCTTATCAGTAGCACACATACATCACTATGTTTTGTTATATTTCGTAGTAAACTGTAAGAAGATGTTGTCACAGGGTAACATTTTAAAGAAATAATGTCAATAATGGTTAGAAAAACGTTAAAAATATTAGTGATAAAGCAAAATATATCAAAAATGCTGTTTACAAGTACTTAATTAACTTAACTGGGAAACTTCATTAATTTAACTACAATTCAGTGTGAGTAAATATTGTGTAAAATGCCTCACTTTAATCTCAGTGGTGAAAAAGTGTATAAATACAGAGGCTGTAACCTACTTTTTAACTTCTAGACTAAAGAAAAGTAGGGTGTATTTTGTCCTTGTCCATGGAAAGCTTCATGCCGGCCATTAGTCACCTAAAAATGTCTATACTGACAAATCTGTATTTATTTGACTTAAATTGGATCAAATTTCCAATTGTTATGCACACTCAATTATGAGAAATACACATTTGTTACGAAATCCAAAGTCAGTGACAATTTTGACAGCTTTACATTCGGGTTTAGTTTTCCATTGTTCTGTCTTCCTGTCTTCTATGTTTTCTCACTTTGTTCATTCCATTTAAGTCCCAGTGAAGTGCCATAAAAAATATACTGGCCTGCTTCTTTAGAAAGGATGGCTGGGACTGGCAGTTGTCTTTTTTTTTTTAACTGTGATACCTTACTTCTGTTTGCATGTCCATTGCTGCAAGTTAAAAGCTTTCTTCACTTTAATATAATATGAGGCTGTCGTATTTTTAAATGAGTAACATAATAAAGATATAAACCAAGCTGCTGCAGTGTAAAGCCATCTGGAGCATATAAACGCCTTATTGTGAACAGCTAGTGCACCTTTGACAGGACAAAAATATACAAGGCAATTGAGATTATAACAATCAAAGCTCCTAGAACACAGCCGGTGATATTGAGGACTCTGGCAATTCGAGACGCCTCCTTTGCTCGCGATGCGTCTCCCACAGAGTTTGCATTCTCCACCTGGAAAACAATGAAACCCATGAGAAATATGGCAATATAAAAAGAATTATTTTCCTTGCACTTGTATAAAATACAGTAAGTAACCTGTGCCTGTCACCAAATTCTAGTCTTCCATTCATAGTGAGACATCCGTAAATAAAATAAAGAGAATGTTCTTAAAATGTGCTCTCTTTCTTTGTGGGGTCACAGAGGATTTTTGTGGGATCTGGTGGTGAAGTTGTCAATCACGCTGTTTCACAGGGTTCCTTGAGTTCCTTACTTGTTCTATGTGTGGTTTTTACTTTTTTTGTACCCTTTTTCTCTCCAATATCCCAAAATTGGCACATTAGGTACTGGCAAATTCAAAATGAGTGAATATTCACATGCACAGCAGTAACATTTTCGAGCCTACAGAGTCATCCAGAACATTGTAAACTGCTTTGAGTCAGAAGATGCCAGGATGGCGACCTACCTTGTTCCTATAATGGTTAATATTAAACTAGAAAACTGTTGGATTAACAAATGTTTCTTTAATTAAAGGCAGTGTTGTGACAGATGATATTTCCTGTGGTTTTCAGTCTTAGCCTTCATTTACATAATCTTAGCCAGTCAGTGGCTTGTTCTGATTATGTGACATTCCCAAAGACTGAGACCAACTAGTCTGTTACTGGCTACGATAAAACCAAACGGTTTTGATTTTCTGTTTGGTTGGAGTGGTGTGCTCTTTGCGTGGGAAAGTTGAGAACCAATCAGTATTCAGCCTGCAGTACATTGTGCTGAGTGTAGGTCAGGTCAGGTTGGGGAGCATGCATTGGTACAGCGCATTGCCTCACCGACCACATAACAAAACAGCTCGGAAATCCTAGTTCTCAACCTCCCAGGTAGACATACAGTCCAGTCCCACCCCCAGGAAATGAACATCTATCTGCCATAGCCAGCATTACGTGGGTGTCCTCTTAGCCTGGTCCAGCTGCTCGGGTCCCTCTGGGAATTGCGCCACATGACTGTAGTGCCTTAACTGACATTCCTAAACATATGCAAGTAATGTGCTTCATTCGGGACTCCAGGAGCAACCGCTCATTTCACACAAAGTCAGACCAGCTGTACCCAAGGATTCTCCGAAGAAACACAGTACTGAAGGAGTCTAGCTTTTGCCTCAGGTCAATGAATAGCGTCCATATCTTGCAACTATATTGCAAAACATTGAACACCAGGTCTCTAAACACTTGGACCTTCACCTTTTTGCAGAGACATCAGGAGAGCTACACACCTCTTTTCAGTTACCTCATGATCCCCATGCTCTCCCAATCCATCTACTGACTTCATAGGAAGAGTCCCCATAGACATGAATGTCACTGACAAGGTAATCAAACCTCTAGACACAAGAGAGTAAGCATAACCTGGACAGGACATTAGTTCTTCTTAGTGCATACTTAAATATGACATAAATATATGTCATTCATTACTAAATAAGTTGCTAAATAGTTATTATTTAAAAACATATAACAACTATAATCAAAAATAAATACTATTCTATACTCTTATTCTATTCATTTTATAATGAGGTGAAAATAGGTGGGTAGGTGAGAGAATAAATGAGATGTAAAAGGGACATAAAAGCTTTTTTGCATGAAAGTGTTTTGCACACACACCTAAAAACACAAATATTCATTCATACACAACTTTACAATGTAATTGCTCACATCAAAGATTTTTTTTCTATATTGCTACATCTTAAGGCTGCCTTTACTTAAGCATTTAACTACGCACACATAAAAATGGCAAAGTGAACTTTTTTTTGAGACCTTGGAAACTGATGGATCATTTATATACCCTCAAAAAAAAAACTCACACCACTGAACAGATATACAGCCATAATCTTGCTGGGTAAATTAATGCACCAAACCCCCCATAAACCCCTCAACCCCTATACCCAAAACCTCCCACTTCAGTGCACCATGCCACCCAAACTTGGTGAGATTAAAAATACTCCTTAAAAATACGAAGAATTAAAGAGATGTTTTAAGTTTCACAGTGTTATTTGGATGCTAAGGTGTGTGGTGTTCTAAGGTGCAATTTTTGATAAAGCTTGATTATTTAAACAAAAACTGTAAAAAAATAGAAACATTCTCTCAGGATTTAAAAACTTTTGGATTACTGCCACAGATGCACTTGTGCACTCCCATCTTCATCAATCCTGCTTTATGTGTAGGTGGTTGTCCCATTACATTTCCCTAGGCCTCCTTAGGCATTTCAGCTCTTGGTTACATTTTTAATGATGCTGGGCTCCAAACATTCCAGTCCTTGAGGTCGGAGTTTGGAATCCCATCCTTCTCCTTTTTCATTTACTTACAACAAAGTTCTGTTCTCACAACTTGCAATGCTTTCACATCTTTAGCATTTCCCTCCCTCCCACTCCTGGCTTGGTGGGGTCTGTCGTTGGTGTTGCATTTCCCTTTTAATTTTTGCTAGTGCAGTTTTTTTTTTTTTTTAAACATGGCCATTTTTGTATGTGGGTGGGAGGCTGGAGGATTTTGGGGGATGGTGTGTTTTTGCTATTATTATAACTGTATTCTTTTGCCTATTTATTTTATGAGAATACCGTTGGTGTCAGGATTTCTATTTCTCTTTATTTATATTGAAGTAATATATACTATATAAAAATAGAAACATTCTTTGATGTTAAACTATAGATTTAAACGAAATTAAATTGCATTTTGAAATATTGACCCATTGAATCTACAATAACGGGACAGCGCCAGCAAGAAAAAAAAACAAGCACACAGTTGAAAAAAAAGGTCTATTTCGAGATTAAAGTCGAAATTTCAGGGCTGAGTTTAAACGATTAAAGATAGGTTTGTGTATAGTAGATCAGTTTAAACTGTAAAGGCCGGTTTGTTTATGAACTGTATGCCAATGCACGCTGTAGCCCTACTATACTGAGCTGCATTTCTGAAGAGAACTTAACACTAAGCACTTTTAAAACTCCGTATATTTTTACGCACCACCGTAACTGAAGTAGAACGTTGAACGATTCTTATTCTAAGTGCTCACCGACCCAGGCTTTTTTCGCTAAGTGCTTCTTAAACGAGATCCTTCTTGTGCCGACAGGAGTCACAGGAGGCGATCACCACTCAAAACGTAAGCTATTCAATTCAAATTGTGACCGCGCTCTGATCATTTAAATTGCTAAGATTTATACTTAACATCAAATTCATGATTAAATGTATTAAATTGTATATATTATTATACAGATAAACAGATAACTTCTTTTAAATAATCCATATTGTTATTAATTAAACTTGACGAATCGGTAGCGCTGCTCCCTCGCGGTAAGATGATCACGACTCTGATGTTCTCTGCCTTGAGTTTGCATGTTTTCTCCGCTGGTATCCTCGGGATGCTCCGGTTTCCTTCCAAAGACATGCAGGTTTGACGATCTGGTGATGACAAGTTAGCATTGGTGTGTGTGTGTTTGTGTGTTCACACTGAGATGGGCAAGCGCCCCTTCCAGGGATTGTTTCTTCCTTGCGCCTGTCGAAGTATCCTAGTTTATTTAAATGTCAGATAGGCCTACGGTATATACACCGTATATGTTACACCCATCCGTTTATTGTAAGTCGTAACATTAAACTTATAACGTTATACCATATCATCATTTACCATTTTTTATTTAGAAGTCGTCTATCAAATTTATGGAAACGCTAACATTTCTCAATGTATTCTATATGCATCATTTAATGCCCGAAAGAGACACAGCCGTGCATGGATACAGTGGCCTGTACAAGATTACAAGTCACACATGCAAAATATACAACTTATAAAATGTTGACAGTAAATACCTATGCAGAAAACTGTAAAAATTTTGGTCTGCGCATGCGTAGTATCAGTGAGTAGATCATTTCGATGGGTAGGATGTTTCTGCGATCCTGCTCCTGGATAAGCAGGAATTGAAAATTGATGGGTGGTTGGATTGATTAAACGTGTGTAACTTTTTGCAGTACTCATTACAGGTTTGGAAGAATGTGTGGTTTAAGCTTACAGATAATTTTACCTTCATGGAAACGTTTATTGTGTGCCGATTGGTGATGTGGAGAAACAAAACGAACAGGAACCATTGGGTCGTACGTTTGATAGTGACAGTATGACTCTAATACACTGGGGGCTTGTACATTTGATATTTACAGTACAGCTGTAATAAAGAAAACCCACCCAGATGAACATCCATTAAATTTTGCGTCAGCGTCTGCGACGACCAGCTCACGAAACTAACTCTTACATGTCATTTAAATTAAACAGTGGGATAAACCTCTTCATACACCCAGCTTCTTGTAGCCTCGTCACACCTGCCGTAAAGGTTCTCAGCGCGGATTCTGCAGCCACTAAGGACTCTTTTGTTATCGTGGCAAGATGTCCTGGGAGTACATAACATTATCTTTAACTGTGGCAAATAGCTACTGTATTATGTATGTGTAAAATGCACTTCATAAATCTTGATTTTTATTTATTTATTTTGTATTTCATTGTATTTAAGTTATTCCATTTTTATTTGGGAAGTGGACACCGTTTGCACCGTCCAAAGGCTCTGGGATTTTTAAAGACATAATGCAATTTATTAAATTAATTTAAGGATACAGAACGAATGTACAAATTCCCACTAGACTGTTCACTTGGTGTCTGTGTGGCTGAAAGCGAGTAAATAGGTTTTGATGTTCACGCTTATATCTTCATTGTATGATCTCCATCCTTCAATTTTCCAAACTCACCTATCAGGGCAGGATTACGCGGTAGCTGCAGCCTATCCCAGCAAACAAAGAGTGCAAGGCAGCAACAAGTCCCTGAAGGGGCCGCCAGACAATCGCAGGACAGAAACACACAGGTTAGGGGTCATTGTTAGAGAGCGCTAATTCACCTCACTGCGTGTTTTTGACTGTGGGGGGAAGCGAATGGAAAAGAAATTACGAGCACATGCCAAGAAAGTCAGCCTTTCCAACTGAGAGAAAAAAGAAAAGTGAGATGATACAAGGAGACTGGGGTGATCCTTGAGTGATATTTGGATGGTCTCCCCGTGAGCATATGGGTGTCCACCTATGGTCCAAATACATGCAGTTAGGTGAATTACGATTGTTAAATTGCCCGATGCTTGCTAAGATAGGATGCAGCTGCCCCGCAGTTCCCACCTTGGATAAGTGGGTTTGGAAAATGGATGTTGGCCTGCAGCGGCCATGATTTCTACCACACTGCGGCTTTGCTGGTTTACTTTGTTTGTCGGCCGCTGTCCGAGGTTAGCCACAGTGATCAAAAGACAAGCACGCAAAATATACCCTCAAAGACCTATTGGACCTTCAACCTCTTAACTCGCCGTTTCTTGCCACACTGTCTAAATGGCACAAATGAAGACACTGTTGGTACTCCCAGTGCACAGTGCCACAATATCTTTAAAAAGTCCGTAGTGATTTCAAAATCAATGCAGGGAACCTTAATGACAGGTGTGACGAGGCTCCAAGATGCTGGCTGTATGAAGGTGTATCCCACTTTCGTGACACAGAATTCAATGAATGTTAATCAGATTGGGTCTTCTTTATTGCAGCCATACTGTCTCCATCAAACGTATCAGCCTCAGTATTATATCCTTTCGGTTTTATTTTTTCCCTCTACATAACAAATCGTGAAAGTAAAACTAGCTGCTTGGAACACAAATTGTTCAATACTCTTAAGGAAAATTGGAAAATCATCTTTGCATACGTTGAAGTATTCAATCCATCCATGTTCCATTCCCGCGCATCCAGGTTCACCCATCTCAGGGTGAACACAGAAACAAAATATAGCCAGGTCACCTAAAATACAAGCCTTTGGAAGTAAACGGGAGTACCGCGTGGATACCAACGGAGAGAACACTCTTTTAGTGGACCCTTTACTGCGAGGTAGCAGCACTACGGCTGCGCTATTGCGCTGTCCACACGTTTATATATATATATATATATATATATATATATATATATATATATATATATATATATATATATATATATATATATATATATATATATATATATATATATATATATATATATAATTAGGTTAACAATTGATCTGTAAAATGTAATAATATACCTGTCTTAGTATTCTAAATGATCACAGAGCTGTTTAACGCATTCTTTGTGGAGATCGCCCCCAGCGATTCCTGTCGGCTCAAGACAGAACCCGTTTAACAAGCAGGTAAGCTCATGGTCGATGTCCGATTAGAAAGCGAAGCATTTTAACGTGCTACTTCAGTGAGAAATTTCCCGTTTTAAAATACTACATGCGCCCCCCTTAACCGTTTAAACTGCCGTAGCCTATTATACACACAAAACCAATTTTAATCTTTTCAACCCGCATCTCTGGACAGACTTGTATGATCTGTCACATTCGTATGTACAAGGTGTTTTCCACCGTTTCCTCAAATTTACGGATCGTTTGATCATAGTTTATTTTGATATTTTGACTTTAATAACGAAATATACCTTCCTTTTTCTTCACTATGTCCCTAATTTTTTTTCTACTTTGTGGCCCTTATACGCTTCGGTATTATCGTTCTGCTTGAATAATAAACACAATACAAATACACAATGCTTACCCTCATGGAGCAAATCACAGCAGCGAGACCCAACGGAAAACAGCAACATAGGAGGTTAAGAATAGACCAGATGAGAAAAGTTTTAGGTTGTTGGTTGGCAGATCTTCCTTCTTCCATTTTTCCACTTTTTTCCATAAGTTTTACACTAGCACTGTCCAACGTCTTGCTTTCCAATCGCCGAAGTGGGACTTGGCTAGATAAACATGTTTATATTTCGGACTGGATCAGGAGGGGGGTGGGGACGATGGAAGGCGCCAACTCAGACTGGCCCCCACTAGAAGACTTTTAGCCGATCGAGAGAATTTTAGTCTCGCTGGGAAGATCGAATGTCGCAGTGAAACAGGTGGTAATGGTTTATTTTAAGTACAAATCACGGTAATATCGAGGGAAAGGCAAAAACTTAATCTGATTTCAAGTGCCGCCCTGTACTGGTCAGTATTTATTTTATTTATTTATTTCATGGCTAACCATTAGGTCCATTCCTCTTTTTAGGGCGGAATTCCTTCTTGTTTTTTTATTTCCATCTGACGTGTTAAGAAGCAGTAGTACAACAGCAACAATGCATCAGCGTTATATTGCTAATCTGTTAATTCAATCCTGAGCTGCTGAACGTTTCATAGAAGTCTTTATCGTTTAAGACTGCAAAGCGCAACGGTTTTTAGAACGTGTGGAGACATTTGCCAATGTAAAGAGAAAAAAATAAAAACAAAAACAAAACAGATGTGCTCCTCAACCTTTATGTGGACCTGAACAATTTTAAATTCATTAAAGGAAATCTGAACTTCTTTTGTTTTGTGTAGCATCTTTCAAAATAATCACTTTCATCAAATGACTTCACATTTATACTTATCATATAAGTTCAAATGATACTCAATCCATTTTAGCCAATCTTACATATTGTCGACTGAACATTTTTGGTAGTGGTTTCTGAGAAACAGTATATTAACATATAAAGTTAAAAATTAATAATAAAATCGTTACACATAATACAACTGACATTACAATTATCTGGAAATATAAGATATGCTGGAAATGGGCTATTGTACAGCTGTAGAGTTTGTATCCATCCATCAAGCCATGTATTGTCTAACCTCCTTATCTAATTCAGGTTGGCAGTGGACCAGAGCCTAATCTGGCAAGAAGTTGAGAACTAATTCAGACAGAGAGCCCAGGTCATCACAAAGCGTTCTCACACATACACCATCTCTTATTCATAACAGACCAGTTTAAAGTTTACAACACACCTACACCAGTTGTTGTGTGTTTTCCTCCAGGTGCTCCAGTTTTCCTCTTACTGTGAAGAATAACGTCTGAAAATCAACCTAATATATTAATTCATGAATAAATTGTATTGCTCAGCTGAGCAAAGCTATGTGATTAAACAGATAAATCAGCCCCTATTCATCTTTTCCCTTACTTTTCATAAAGAATAGGGACTTTTTAAGCTAAAAAAAATGTTCAGTTTAGCAAACACCTACTGAATAAACATAAGTATCTCCTGCATAAAGATCCAACTAAAAATGAAAAGTAAGTTTGAGTAGCCAGTTTTATAGGAAATAATTACAGAGAGAGAGACATGTAACAAACTCGAAAAGCTTAGCAGAGGGAGATGTCCATTGGGCAGAAAATACAGAGAAAAATAGAGGCTGTGGAATTTACAAAGCCAAGTGCTGAGTGATCAAGTTACAGAAACCCAGCATGCAAAAGCACAGTTTCCCCTTTTATTTCATGGGGGGAGGAAAGTGTGCGTGTATGGTGAGGAGATGGCGAGCAGCTAACAAAACACTTTTGTGCATTCTAGAAGGTAAAAATGGTTTGTGATCAAAGAAGCAGGCAGGCATCAAGTTACAAGTCTCCTGTTCTTGTAGAGCACAGTCTGATATTTTAATTGAGACTGAAACTTCATTTCCAGATCCATCCATCCATCCATCATCCAACCCACTATATCCTAACTACAAGGTCACGGGGGTCTGCTGGAGCCAGTCCCAGCCAACACAGGGCGCAAGGCAGGAAACAAACCCCGGGCAGGGCGTCAGCCCACCGCATGGCGCACACACACACACACACACACCCCAAGTACACACTAGGGACATTTTAGAATCGGTAATGCACTAAACGCCATGTCTTTGGACTGTGGAGATCATTTATTCTTATTGTTATCAACAGAAACGTTTTATGTGAAATAAGTTTCTAAAATTAAAATAATTTAATTTGCAACTTGGCATAATTGCTTTACTGGTATCTATCAGTCAGTCTCCAGCATCTTATTCCTGCATATTCAGTATACATAACTTCCATTTTGCTAACACTTATACAGAGCAGGGTTGGGTGGCAGCTGAAGCCTAACGCAATAATTACTGGGCATAAGAACAGGGCACCGGTCCATCACAGAGTGAACACACACACACACACACACACACATTAGGGACAGTTTGCATTGCCAATTCACCTAACCTACATTTCCAGAGCATCCAGAACAAACCTGTGCAGACATGGGGAGAACATGCAAACTCCTCACAGGGACATCCAGGATTTGAATCCCATTTACTTTACTGTGAGACAGCAGTTCTACCACTGCACCACTGTTCCCCCTAATATACATGGTATTCTCAGATTTTCCCAGTTCATCTAAGGGTGACAGTGGGCCATAGATTTTATTTTATATATACACTGTACACTGTATATACACTATGCTGTATATTGTTACAAGTCACTCCACCTCCTTAAGAAGTCAGAAGTCAGGATATATAGTCACACAAGTGCGAGTAGGAGGCAGCTAAAGGGCTCGAGTAATTGTAATAAAACGTCTGACCAGGGGGCAGCGGAGTGCGCTGACTGTCTTTCTCAGTTCCCTACAGACCTTTCCCGTGAATTCCTGCAAGATTCCGGCGCCTATGAAGACGTCACTTCCGAAGGCGGCCCCTTTGATGGTGTCACTTCCAAAGCCGGCCCCTTTGATGACGTCACTTCTGAAGCCGCCCCCTTTGATGACGTCACTCCCAAAGCCGGCCCCTTTCATGACATCAGTTCCTCTCAAGACCTTTAAAGCCTCCATCTTAGGCTACTATAGCAGTTCTGTTTTGGGCTCTGTGAGATGCACATCGTTTGTTGGATAAAGAAAACTCTTTTGCAGCTGGGAATAGCAATATATGGGTGGCTGCCTCAAACCTTTATAATGTCTTGGACTCATTTTCATGACAGTGGTGTAGTCGGCATTATGAAGTCCCAGAAGAAACCAGGACTCGGACATGTAATGAACCAGGTAGGAAAGTACCTGGGCCGAGTTTCTGGGGAGGGAGTGCGTTTGGGGGTCAGGAAGGACTCAGTACAGGCTCCCCTCCTCAAATACAACCCCGGGCTTATAACTTACCAAATGGAGAATGTGAAGGGGACATACAGGCGTAGGCTGGTTTTTGGGGATGAAACAAAAAGGGCTTATTATGTTCTCTCGGAGGAGAGAGCTGAGCCGCCCATTGGGACCGAGGTCCCAGATAAATATGGGCTATCCCCAGTTCAGCAGGTAAAAATAATAAAAAACTGGACACTTGATCCAGAGAGATCAGTCCAAGAGCAGGCTATGGCCCTCTGAGAAAAGGTGACTGTGTGGCTAAGGCCATTTGAATTAACCACCTCCCAAATAGTTCAACAGGTAGCCTGTCTCCTCTTTTTAAAAGGCCTCCCTAAAAACTTTGCCCAGCCGGACTGGGGTGAATTCCATTCTATGGAAGAGCTTATAAAGCTCTTGAAAACACCCGAGCCAGTCTCGAAATCTGGGAGAGCAGAACAGCCCTCTAGTGGATTTCCCAGAGATCACGTCCTACTGAATAAGTCTCTTACACATACATCGGAGCCTGTTTCTGAGATCCCGGGCCACCGGGCGTGCAACCTACCCGGGAGCGAGGCGGGATGTAGGTGGAAGAGGGGAGATAGTTGTGTGCTCTTGCCAACCACCTGACGTGTTCAAATACAGGATCTCTAGTCATTAATGGTTATAAACTCCTTGCCCTGTTTGATTCCGGCAGCAACGTTTCCATTGTTGATTGCCGATATGTTTTACCGCAACAGAGAATTAAAACAAAGACCAGTATTAAATGTATTCACGGAGACATCTGGATGTACAACACCGCCCTATGTTTCGTGAGTCAGGGAGGATCGCTAAAAAAACATCCCATGGCGATCCACCCTAATCCTCCCTTCTCAGCGATTCTAGGACGGGACTGGTCAGAAAATAAATGCGGTAAACTATTGACTACTCCTGATAAAAAATTAGGCCTCGTTGTAGATGGGGATAACTCGTCTCAAGCTGTCTCCACGGCGTGTACACAGCCGGCGGATAGAGATACGGAAGCCCACGAGGAGGACGGGGAGATTCCTGGTCCGTCGCAGGCGAATACGTCATCCACCCGCGCCTCGATGATTCGGGAGGAATCCCCTCCCCTTGAGGTCAGACCGGACCCTCTCTCCAACATTTACTTTCAGTTCAAACAAACACCTGCTTCTTTTAAAAGGGAGCAGTGGAATGATGACTCCCTAAAATTTGCAAAAAATGTAGTAGTCCTTGTCAACGGCCAATGCACACACCAGCCCATGCCACAAGGACCTCACTTTGTAATAGAAAATGATGTCTTATATCGGGTCGCGGAACATGGGGCAGAGGTTCGGAAACTGTTGTTAATTCCACGAATTTAGGAGGTTTGTGAATTAGCTCATGCCCACCTCCTTGGAGGCCATTTAGGCTCCGAAAAAACTTTAGAGTGGATTAAGCTCAGATTTTATTGGCCAGGAATTAATGAGGAGGTTCGCTGTTTTTGTATTTCTTGTCCAGAATGTCAATAGCGGCAAATTCCTAGAAAGGAATGTGCTCCTCTCGTTCCCCTTCCCTTAATTAATGTCCCCTTTGAATGAATCGGAGTCGATATTGTAGGACCCTTGGAGCCCTCAGCCCGAGGACATAAATATATATTAGTCCTTGTGGATTATGCGACCCAATATCCAGAAGCTGTTCCCTTGCGCTCAGCTACATCTAAAGCAATCGCATGGGAACTAGTAGGAGTATTTACGCGTGTTGGTATTCCTAAAGAAGTCCTAACGGACCAAGGAACACCTTTTACCTCGGAGATGTTCAGGGAAACGGCCAAGTTACCGAAAATAAAGCACTTAAAGACCGCGGTGTATCATCCTCAAACGGATGGTGTGGTGGAGAGGTTTAATCAGACTCTCAAGCAGATGCTTCGCAAGGTGGTCAGCAGGAATGGAAGGAATTGGGATCACCTCCTCCCCCTCGTTCTCTTTGCTTATCAGGAAGCCCCACAAGCCTCTACGAGGTTCTCTCCTTTTGAGTTATACGGACGACAGCCCCGAGGTATATTGGATATTTTGAAAGAAGGTTGGGAAGGAGAGGCTCTTCCCTCTACAAATATTTTGGAATATATCGCACAGTTACGCAATAGATTTGAGAAAATTCAACCTATTTTAAAAAGTCATATGGAAGAGGCACAAGCAGCACAGGCCTGTTATTACGATCGTGGCACGACACTCCGAGAATTCCAGCCGGGGGATTGTGTCATGGTATTAATTCCCACCTCTCATTCTAAATTACTCGCCCATTGGCAAGACCCTTATGAAATTAATGAGAGAAAAGGATTGGTCGACTATTTGGTGAAACAACCTAATCGTAGACCAACTGAGCGGGTTTATCATGTGAACTTGCTGAAGCTGTGGAAGGAGAGGGAACCAGATCCCTCCTCCGCTCAGCCCTGCTCATTCTTTGCTCACATAGACACCCTTAATTTCGGCGAGGAATTAACCTATTGACAAAGACGGGAGCTGGAATCAGCTATCCTGTCCATCTCAGAGGTGGTGAGTGAAAAACCCGGACGGACCTCTCTGATTGCGCATGACATAGTGACTGAACCAGGGGTTATAGTCCGAGAGTGCCGCTATAGACTTCCTGAGACGAAGAAAGCAGAAGTGGAGCTGGAAATCAAGCGGATGCTGGAACTAGGAGTGACTGAGGAAAGTTATGGTCCCTGGTCCAGCCCAATTGTCTTGGTTAGTAAGCCTGACGGCAGTTGGAGGTTTTGCAATGACTTCTGTCGGCTTAACCAGGTCTCCCTTTTTGATGCTTATCCCATGCCTCGCGTGGATGACCTCCTGAATTTTTGACCACACTTGACATGACAAAAGGGTACTGGCAGATTCCTTTAACGGACTCCGCAAAGGTCAAGACCGCGTTCAGCACTCCTAGCGGACACTGGCAGTATTGTGTTCTTCAATTGGGGTTACACGGGGCTCCTGCGACTTTCCAGCATCTGGTGGGCAAAGTGCTCCAACCCCATAATGCGTATAGTGCTGCCTATCTGGATGACATAGTCATCTATTCCAGCACATGGAAGGAACACGTACAGCAGGTCACTGTGGTATTGCGGACACTAGGAGAAGCCAGGCTTCGTATTAATCCCAAGAAATGTTTCTTCGGATTGAAAGAAGCTAAATATTTGGGCTACCTGGTGGGTCAGGGTACTGTGAAACCACAGTGTTCAAAAATAGATGCCATTGTTAAATGGTCCCGTCCGAAAACCAAGATCCAAGCCTTTCTCGGGTTGGCCGGGTACTACTGACGGTTTGTACCTCGGTTTTCAGAGAGAGCGGCGCCCTTGACTGACAAAGAAGAGGGCTCCTAATCATGTGGTATGGACTGACAAGGCGGACGCTGCATTTAGTGACTTAAAACAAGCTCTTACGTCAGCACCAATATTAAAAGCTCCTAATTTTTCTCTCCCTTTTATTCTCCAGATGGACGCTTCGGACACAGGCCTGGGTGCAGTGGTGAGCCAAAGCGTCGATGGTGTTGAACACCCCATCATGTACCTGAGCCGGAAACTGTTGGATCGAGAGTCCAGGTATGCAGCGGTAGAAAGAGAAGCCCTTGCGATCAAATGGGCGATTACGCAGTTGAGGTACTACCTTTTGGGCCGGGAGTTCACTCTAGTGACGGATCATGCTCCTTTACAGTGGATGGCCCTTCACAAGGAGTCGAATCCGTGGGTCACTAGGTGGTTTCTTGACCTTTAACCTTACAAGTTTTCGCTTATTCATCGCAAGGTTCTCTCAATGCCAACGGTGATCCTCTCTCTCGTGCCCATAAACCTCTCGGTGCAGGACACCCTACCCGATGGGTCTGGGCTGAGGGGGGGGCCCTTGTCACACACATGCGAGTAGGAGGCAGCTAAAGGGCTCGAGTAATTGTAATAAAACATCCGACCAGGGGGCGGCGGAGTGCGCTGACTGTCTTCCTCAGTTCCCTACAGACCTTTCCTGGGAAATCCTGCAAGGTTCCGGCGCCTATGAAGACGTCACTTCCGAAGCCGGCCCCTTTGATGACGTCACTTCCAAAGCCAGCCCCTTTGATAACGTCACTTCCGAAGCCGGCCCCTTTGATGACGTCACTCCCGAAGCCGGCCCCTTTGATGACATCAGTTCCTCTCAAGAACTTTAAAGCCTCCATCTTAGGCTACTATAGCAGTTCTGTTTTGGACTCTGTAAGATGCACATCGTTTGTTGGATAAAGAAAACCCTTTTGCAGCTGGGAAAAACAATATACGGGTGGCTGCCCCAAACCTTTATAATGTCTTGGACTCGTTTTATGACTATATAAACTGCTCAAAAAAATTAAAGGAACACTTTGAAAACACATCACATCTCAATGGGAAAAAGAAATCCTCCTGGATATCTATACTGATATAGACTGGGTAATGTGTTAGGAACGAAAGGATGCCACATTGTTTGATGGAAATGAAATTGATCAACCTACAGAGCCCTGAATTCAAAGACGCCCCAAAAATCAGAGTGAAAAAAATATGTGGCAGGCTAGTCCATTTTGCCAAAATTAAATTGCAGCAACTCAAAATTGTACGCAGCACTTTGTATGGCCCCTATGTTCTTGTATACATGCCTGACAACATCGGTGCATGCTTCTAATGAGATGACAGATGGTGTTGTGGAGGATCTCCTCCCAGATCTGGACCAGGGCATCACTGAGCTCCTGGACAGTCTGAGGTGCAACCTGGTGGCATTGAATGGACCAAAACATAATGTCCCAGAGGTGTTCTATTGGATTTAGGTCAGGAAAGTGTGGTGGCCAGTCAATGGTATCAATTCCTTCATCCTCCAGGAACTGCCTGCATACTCTCACCACATGAGGCCAGGAATTGTCGTGCACCAGGAGCCACTGTACCAGCATAGGGTCTGACAATGGGTCCAAGGATTTCATCCTGATACCTAATGGCAGCCAAGGTGCCTTTGTCAAGCCTGTAGCGGTCTGTGTGACCCTCCATGGATATGCCTCCCCAGACAATCATTAACCCACCACCAAACTGCTCATGCTGAATGATGTTCTCCATGGCTTCTCCAGACCCTTTCACTTCTGTCACGTGCTCAGGGTGAACCTGCTCTCATCTGTAAAAAGCACAGGGCACCAGTGGTACATCTGCCAATTCTGGTATTCTATGGCGAATGCCAATCGAGCTGCATGCTGCTGGGCAGTGAGCTCAGGGCCCATTAGAGGACATGGGGCCCTTGGGTCACCCTCATTAAGTCTTTCTGATTGTTTGGTCAGAGACATTCACACCAGTGTCCTGCTGGAGGTCATTTTGTAGGGCTCTGGCAGTGCTCATCCTGTTCCTCCTTGCCCAAAGGAGCAGATACTGGTCCTGCTGATGGGTTATGGACCTTCTATGGCCCTCTCCAGCTCTCCTAGAGTAACTGCTTGTCTCCTAGAATCTCCTCCATGCCCTTGAGACTGTGCAGGGAGACACAGCAAACCTTCTGGCAATGACACGTATTGATGTGCCATCCTGGAGAAGTTGGACTACCTGTGCAACCTCTGTAGGGTCCAGGTATCACCTCATGCTACCAGTAGTGACACTGACTGTAGCCAAATGCAAAACTAGTGAAGAAACAGTCAGAAAAGATGAGGAGGGAAAATGTCAGTGGCCTCCACCTGTTAAACCATTCCTGTTTTGGGGGTCATCTCATTGTTGCCCCTCTAGTGCATCTGTTGTTAATTTCATTAACACCAAAGCAGCTGAAACTGATTAACAACCCCCTCTGCTACTTAACTGACCAGATTAATATCCCATAAGTTTCATTGACTTTATGCTATACTCTGATTAAAAAGTGTTCCTTTAATTCTTTTGAGCACTATATATATGTCACACACTTGCACATGGGAGGCAGCTAAGAGACTTGCAGAGTGCACTGACTCTTTTTCTCCCATTCTTGCAGACCATTCACAGGAGATTCCACCTGGCTCTCTTGATGCCACTTCCGGGTCTGAGACTATGGAAGAAGACCTTGCTGGCTCTGGCCCCTGTGATGTCACGTCTGGGCTCAAGCCAATAGCTGAAGATCCCTATGAGCTCAACCCCTTTGACCTCACTTCCTGTCTTCCCCTTTAAAAGCCTCCACCAGTTCCCTCAGTTCTGTTTTGGACTCGGTTTTGTGCACATCAGTGCTATTATACATTTTGCAACTTTGCAGCCAGGATACCAAAATACGGGTGGCTGCCCCAAACCTTTTTATGACTCTTATGTCTGGTTTTTGCGGCATTGGCGTAGCTGGCAGGATGGAAAGGTCCTAGAAGAGAAGGGGACAGGACCTGCAATGTACCCAGGTGGGAGCGTACCGTGGCCGAGTTTTCAGGCGGGGAGGGTATCTCGTGGTTTCAGAATTTATCAAACTTTAATGTGATGTTGTTAGTCTTCAGATTCTTATTCTGTTTTTAAATTATAAACTAAAAAATATCAAGAACTCACATCTCGCGCGACAGGACTTTGTGCCAAAAGATTTAACCACGCCCGGGGCCGTAAATAAAACAGAAGCAGTAGGATATCTGGTGTACAGGCTTTTAAATGTTCAAAGCGTCACACAAGGTGCAGAGTATGCAACATGTCAGCAGCACCAAACCAGGAGCTGATCGAGCAAAGAGGAGGTAAAAAAATGTATTTGTTTCCCATTGTATCACCGTTTAAGAGGGGGTTTCAGAGGACAATGCGAGCGACAGAGATGCAAAGTGGTTGGCAAGTGAAGCAAGCAGGGTGGAACCTCCCAGTATATATATATATATATAAAGTAAAACGAATATGAAGACAAAGGTAAAGAGTTGGGGTGACACTATGACCCCATCTTGTATTGTAAGGCAAAATAAATGAAAGCTTTTCAGAAAAAAAAAACAAACATTACTAAGGATGCAAGTCTCAGATCAGATTATCCAAGATGGTGACACTTCTGGTTAAATGCTGGCCAGGCAGGAAAAGGCGGGCCCAGGGGGAAAGATAGTGGAACTGACTTTAGAGGTGGTGAGGCTGTCAATCATCCAGTCTGTAGAGGGAAGAAGAGAAGAGCTATTGAAACACAATGCCACCCTGTGGATTGGTGAAAAATTACTATTGCCAGAGCCTTTAAGCTGTCCCCAAGGTGCATGTGTGTGACAATATACAATATATATATATATTGCCAAGCGTGAGTCACAAAGTTTCATAAGAGACAGTAAGGCAAGACCAGGTCTCCAAGGGAAGATAACTTTATTGTTGAGAAGGCAGGAACAGTCTCAATACTTTATTCAAAATAGGAGTTTTTCTTCAGCACACAAGCACACAAATTATGAGCAGTGACTGCTTTAGATCTCTTCTTTAAATTAAAAGAACACAAAGCTTTCTTTGTTGAGCAGGTTCAGCGGCTTGGAAACACCGGCTGTAAAAAACGTAGCCTAAAGAAGAGAGGACAGGAGATTGAGCAAATGGGCTCATCAGAGCTTGATTTTAAATGTTCTAAACATCGTGCGACAATCACATTATGTGGTAAACGTGCAGCTGATCCTGTAGAGGGCAAGTTAAGAGTGTACTTGTTTCCCTTTGAAATACTGTCTAACAGAGTGTCACAGTGTGCAGCTGCCAGCGGTGAACGGGAGGAATACGCCGCATACCAGCTACCAAGCTGTCTTTGCACAGCTGCTGCTTCCACCAGAAACAGTTGGCATTTCCAGTCGCACCCTGTCCCTCAGCTTCGTTCACACCTTTGTGAACTACGTTACATTCCTCTAGTGTGACCTTTGCTCATCATCCTGCACCTCGATTTCCATTCACCAGAGAATACCACAATTGGCAGCTCCAACATTGGTGCTCCGTTCTCTTCACAGGTGAGAGCAGGTTCACACTGAGAACATGTGACAGACATGAAAGAGTCTGGAGACACATTGGTCAATGTTAATGCAGCCTGCAACAGCATCCATCTTGATCAGTTTAGTGGTGGTCTGGGGAGGCATATCCTTGGAGGATCTCACAAACCTCTATGTGCTAGGCAACAATACCCTGACTGCTGTTAGGTACCGGGATGAAATCCTACAAGCCATGGTCAGACCTTACACTGGTGCAGTGGGCTATCCAGCATTGTGGCCAGAGTGTGTGGGCAGTTAATGGATGATGAAAGCATTGATATCATTGACTGGCTCACAGTTTCCCCAGACCTGAATTGAGAACCACTGGAACATTACGTACCAGAGCATCCAACACCACTAAGTAGGATCACAGACTGTCTAGGAGATGACCTGATCCAGGTCTGGGAGGAGATCCCGCAGGACAACATCCATGACCTCATCAGGAGCATACCCAAACATTGTCATAAAAGCATGTGGGGGCCATGCACACTATTGAGTTACATTATGAGTTGTCGTGATGAAATTCATGTAAGTTGGATTAGCCTGTAATTTCAATTTTTGACCGAGTTTTGGTGTGATCTTGAATCCAGTTCTCAATGGGTGGTTTCCATTGACCGTTGTTAAATAATTTTGTTCTCAACAAATTACACACTATTACTCAGTAAAGATTTTGCACTATTTTGTTCATTGAGATGTAATGTGTTATTTAAAGTGTTCCCTTCATTTTTTTGAACTTTACAAGCTGGGGCACACTTGGTGTGAAGGACAGGGGGAGACAACCTGCACAGAGCATTGTCTTTCCTAGACCAGTAGATGGCAGCCCCCCTTTGTTATGGCAGTGCCACGGTTTTCCACAGGACTACATGGGAACTGTAGTTTTTTGACTCAGCCATGTTGAATTCTGTGGGTGCCGCTATGGGAGCTGCAGGGACTGGGGATCCCTACTTTGTTGGGTTCTCACCTCACACAGAAGTGCTTCCGAACCACAGTTTCGGAACACCAGAAGTGCATCCGGGTGTGACACTAAAGGACCTGCCTGCCACAACTCCAGAATCCAGAGTTGGGTGGAAGGAGGCAAAGCTTGCTGGGAGGAGTGAAGGAGGCAGAGAGAGAGGTTGAAAAAGAAGAAAAGGAGTATTGCTGCTTGCTTCTATATACACTAACCTAAAGGATTATTAAGAACACCTGTTCAATTTCTCATTAATGTAATTATCTAATCATCCAATCACATGGCAGTTGCTTCAATCCATTTAGGGGTGTGGTCCTGGTCAAGACAATCTCCTGAACTCCAAACTGAATGTCAGAATGGGAAAGAAAGGCGATTTAAGCAATTTTGAGCGTGGCATTGTTGTTGTTGCCAGACGGGCCGGTCTGAGTATTTCACAATCTGCTCAGTTACTGGGATTTTCACGCACAACCATTTCTAGGGTTTACAAAGAATGGTGTGAAAAGGGAAAAACATCCAGTATGCGGCAGTCCTGTGGGCGAAAATGCCTTGTTGATGCTAGAGGTCAGAGGAGAATGGGCCGACTGATTCAAGCTGATAGAAGAGCAACTTTGACTGAAATAACCACTCGTTACAACCGAGGTATGCAGCAAAGCATTTGTGAAGCCACAACATGCACAACCTTGAGGCGGATGGGCTACAACAGCAGAAGACCCCACCGGGTACCACTCATCTCCACTACAAATAGGAAAAAGAAGCTACAATTTGCACAAGCTCAGCAAAATTGGACAGTTGAAGACTGGAAAAATGTTACCTGGTCTGATGAGTCTTGATTTCTGTTGAGACATTCAAATGGTAGAGTCAGAATTTGGCATAAACAGAATGAGAACATGGATCCATCATGCCTTGTTACCACTGTGCAGGCTGGTGGTGGTGGTGTAATGGTGTGGGGGATGTTTTCTTGGCACACTTTAGGCCCCTTAGTGCCAATTGGGCATCATTTAAATGCCACGGGCTACCTGAGCATTGTTTCTGACCATGTCCATCGCTTCATGACCACCATGTACCCATCCTCTGATGGCTACTTCCAGCAGAATAATGCACCATGTCACAAAGCTCGAATCATTTCAAATTGGTTTCTTGAACATGATAATGAGTTCACTGTACTAAAATGGCCCCCACAGTCACCAGGGGCCTCATGTATAAATGGTGCGTATGCACAGAAATGTTGCGTAAGAACTTTTCCACGTTCAAATCGCGATGTATAAAACTACACTTGGCGTAAAGCCACGCAATTTTCCACGGTACCTCATGCCTTGTCGTATGCAAGTTCTCCGCTCGGTTTTGCAGACTGGCGGCACCCAGCGTCAAAGCAATGGTACTGTTCCTGTGTGATTACTCATTATTTTCATGACGGCTTTATAAATACACGAAACTAACCGCATATTGTTTATTAGTGTAATGCATCTGATTGTAATTAACTCGTAACAATATAATGGTCCAGGGAACAGCCATAGTATTCCAAATACCATAACTGCTTTAGCGTTGTTACTCTCACTGTACCTTCTTCTTTTTATTATTTTTCTTCTTCTTCTTTCAGCTCCTCCCGTTAGGAGTTGCCACAGCGGATCATCTTTTCCATATTACTCTCACTGCAGCACTCGGAGTATTCATATCACTGTATCTGAGTGTGATTCACAGCAGCAGCTGATCGGAAAGAGAATTATCGTTATACAGTTTCATGGACACGCTGTCTCAGCCACTGCAAAACGTTTTAAAGACTTTCCTGTACAGACCTCGCGGTTCAGAAACAGTTTCATCCCAAGGACTTTAAATGCAGTCAATCAAGTGCTCCTTGTAGAACTGTTTGTACTTATAAGTACAATCACCCCACTGTAAACTTGCACTACAGTTATAATATCGCACAACCTGAGCCACTTTATAAAGCGCGTATTAACATATGATGACGATATCATTTTTAAGGTGAAATGCAGCAAAATATGTTTGTTAAATTATACAGATAAAACTTTAACTTCATGTAAATAATCTATATTCTTCACTGGGAGTGTCGTTAAGGATAGAATAATTAAACATGTACTACGAAGATATTTCAATGTTCTTTAAACGTTTTGAAGAATCTGCCCTAAGCTTACAGATGGCTTAATGTCTATTACAGAGCTGATTGTATGGCGATCGGTTACTTGGGGAAAGAAAAGCACTGACTGCAGTGACGGCTACGCCAATATATATTGAATATAAAACAGAAAGAGAAAATAACAACACAGCAAAAAATGCAGCGACAAATTTCGGCAAAAGTTAAATGCTTGTGTCATACGGCTATGCAGTGTCTGCAACGGACGTGGCCATCCACCGTGCATGACATTGGTGGGCAAAGGAGCCACCGATTCTTCCTCTGCCCAGTGCCACCACAAGCTTAGAGCCGCCCCTGAGTACTGCTGCAATAAATTATTTAATCGAAGTGAAATACATGTTTAATAACGTGCTTTAACTCCTATCATCATGAAAATTACATCACGTATACATCTCAACATTTTAGTTATTCCAAGAGCTGTAATATCACGAATGTAATGGATTCTGTGTCCAGTTGGAGGAAGAGAGCCGGTTTAAGAAGCAAGTAATGATTCACACACATAGAGCACATAGAAAATCAAATACAAAACAAAGCATTTAACGTGCTACTTTAATTATGATGTGATTACTGGTTAATTAAACGATTTTAAGATGAAGTTTATGATGTTCTACTTTAATGACAAAATAAACTACGTGATTAAAGTGGAAATGTCGAGATTGAAGTTGACATTTCGTGCTTTTTCCCCACCGTGTGCCTTTTTTCTCTGTACCCTAATAAGCTTACATATGACACTCAGACAGTGGGCTACAACTCGGCTTTTCACGGCGACTTTGATATGTGACTTCTTTTTTATTTCCGGCACTGTGCGATTTTGTGAACGTGAGCTTTCAAGTTTCTCCAACACGCTATGTCACTCGATCAACTTCCTTTTGTTGATTATACCACGGTTTATTTGAACAAATAGTATGTTTTCCTTTGCCTCCACTTGGTATTCGCTGAAATTCTTATATTTTCCCCCGTGCTTTTCCCATTGTCTTTTCACAGAAGGCTGAGCTTAAGGGCGATTTATATTATTTTGCAAATTCAAAGAGGCGTAATTCTGGGAGGAGTTGGGACGTTACATAAAGCGCGTGCACAAGTGTTAGTTTTCACGCTGATCGGGATTTATGTAGTGGAAGAGCGTGGAAGTTGGAGTACGCACAGATTGATGGATTTTTCTGTGCGTAAGCACATTTCGGCTTTTGTGCTTACGCCATGTTATAGTGCGAGTTCTACGCACGGCGTTATGCATGAGGCCCCAGATCTCAACCCAATAGAGCATCTTTGGGATGTGGTGGAACGGGAGCTTCGTGCCCTGGATGTGCATCCCACAAATCTCCATCAACTGCAAGATGCTATCCTATCAATATGGGCCAACATTTCTAAAGAATGCTTTCAGCACCTTGTTGAATCAATGCCACATAGAATTAAGGCAGTTCTGAAGGCAAAAGGGGGTCAAACACCATATTAGTATGGTGTTCCTAATAATCCTTTAGGTGAGTATATATATAAAGGCTGGGAATCGACTAAATAAATATTTATGTAATTGCACAGATGTATGTAATTAATTGCAATTAATCGCATCTATGTAATATAATTTATTGTAATTTAATTATAAAATCAATACAAAAATCATGAAGTAAATACCCACTGAATTACAAAATGAATGTAGAATCAACACAACAGAATTTAAAAACAAAAAATAATAATAATAAAACTGAATTTTTAACAAACATACTACTTGAGCAAGTAAAACTTGAATTTGAATGAAAGTAAAAATTAAATGATCAAACCAACTGTTGACTTTGAATGCACTATTAAAGACTGATTTAATTGAAAGAACAGATGTCTCTTAAATGGGCATATATTAAAACTTGTGTAAAACTCCATAAAAATTATCCTCAATTGTTCATCACCATCAACGACTTGATAATTATACAATACACACTTTTTTTTCACCTGGTGTACATTGGAAATAACAGTATAGTGCCTCTGAGTCCAGACGAGAGAGAGTCACACTCCTCAGTTGATCAAGACCTGTCCGAGAAGGATGAGTCTGCATGGAGAAGCCAACATTACATGAGAAGCAACTCAATGATTGTCATTGCCGACACAACACTTACAGAGAACTTTAGCAGGCAGGATATGTGTCAGTGGTTCATCTGCCTGCGTGCATGCTTGCCAGTGACTCTTGCAGAGCCATGGGCCAGTAGGCACACAAGTTGTGTCTGACCCTGGATCAATGGAGTGAGAAAGAGAAAGGAGAAGACTGCCTGTATGAGTGGGCAAAGGGACAAAACAACGCTAAGTGCTGTGTCTGTGAAAATGGATCTCCTCTCAATCTCCGAGCTGCTTTTTTTGCCGCCCCTGTCCTGCCCCTATGGACACTTTAGAACATGTGTAGATTTAATGCTTTTGTGGTTGGTAGAATTGTGGTGTGCCGTGGTATTCTGTGGGTTACAAAACACTGCTGTATCTACACATTTGCTCCTGGTATGCTAATAATGAACTCCGTAGCTGCTATCTCAGTTAAAAACTGACACCGTGCATTACTTGGGTTGTTAAGTTGTGTTCTTTGCATAAATTAGCAAATATACTGCAAACTGGAATAATGGGTAGGGATAATAATTACACTTCTGTTTTGTAGAATTTTGTCATATTTGGGAAGTTAGCACTGTAAGCCACCTGGCAGAATGGCGAGTTAATTACAGAGGTACTAGAAAATTATTTTGGTTTTAGTGCCATTCAAAGAAAACTTATTTAGCACTTATGTGATATATCATTGATTCAGTCTTTCTACAGAACCACAAAATGAAAAAACAGGAAAGAGATAATCATTTTTACATTTGAAAATTTTCACTAGCATTGTACCAGGACTGCCTTAAACCCCCCTTTTCCTCCAATTCCTTTTCAAATGTAGTATTTAAATACAGTACTGGTTGTGTATGTAATTCTTTAGGTTAACAAATAACTTTTTCCTTTTATTGTTTCATAATGTTAAAAAAAAAAACTACAAGAAAATGCTGCCCTGACCAAAGCACTGCCTGAGGCATTTGACTCATTGCCAGATACGACTATATTTTAACACGTTCAACAGGCGACATTAATTGCAACACGTTAACTTCTGCTCAAAAAAATTAAAGGAACATTTTGAAAACACATCAGATCTCAATGGGAAAAAAATCATGCTGGATATCTATACTGATATGGACTAGGGTAATGTGTTAGGAATGAAAGGATGCCACATCATTTGATGGAAATGAAAATTATCAGCCTATAGAGGGCTGAATTCAAAGACACCCCGACAGGCTAGTCCATTTTTCTGAATTTTCAACGCAGCATAAGAATCATGCTCAATAGTTTGTATGGTCCCCACGTGCTTGTATACATGTCTGACAACACTGGAGCATGCTCCTAATGAGATGACAGATGGTGTCCTGGGGGATCTCCTCCCAGATCTGGACCAGGGCATCACTGAGCTCCTGGACAGTCTGAGGTGCAATTTGGCAGCATCAGATGGACCGAAACATAATGTCCCAGAGGTGTACTATTGGATTTAGGTCAGACAAGCGTGGAGGCCAGCCAATGGTATCAATTCCTTTATCCTCCAGGAACTGCCTGCATACTCTCACCACATGAGGCCGGGCATTGCTGTGCGCCAGGAGAAACCCAAGACACACTGCACCAGCATAGGGTCTGACAATGGGTCCAAGGATTTCATCCTGATACCTAATGTCTAGCCTGTAGAGGTCTATGTCCCTCCATGGATATGCCTCCTCAGACCATCATTGCTCCACCACCAAACCGGGCATGCTGAACAATGCTACAGGCTGCATAACATTCTCCATGGCTTCTCCAGACCCTTTCACATCTGTCACATGTGATCAGGGTGAACCTGCTCTCATCTGTGAAAAACACAGGATTCCAGTGGTGGACCTGCCATTCCTGGCATTCTATGGCAAATGCCAATCGAGCTCCACGCTGCCGAGCAGTGAGCACAGGGTCCACTAGAGGACATCGGGCCCTCAGGTCACCCTCATGAAGTCTGTTTCTGATTGTTTGGTCAGAGACATTCACACCAGTGGCCTGCTGGAGGTCATTTTGTAGGGCTCTGGCAGTGCTCATCCTGTTCCTCCTTGCCCAAAGGAGCAGATACCGGTCCTGCTGATGGGTTAAGGACCTTGTAGGGCCCTGTCCAGCTCTCCTAGAGTAACTGCCTCTCTCTTGGAATCTCCCTAATGCCCTTGAAACTATGCTGGGAGACAGAGCCACAGCTAATCTTCTGGCAATGCACATATTGATGTGCCATCCTGGAGAAGTTGGACTACCTGTGCAACCTCTGTAGAGTGCAGGGATCGCCTCATGCTACCAGTAGTGACACTGACTGTAGCCAAATGCAAAACTAGTGAAAAAACAGTCAGAAAAAATTAGGAGGGAAAAATGTCAGTGGCCTCCACCTGTTAAACCAATACTGTTTTGGGGATTATCTCATTGTTGCCCCTCTAGTGCACCTGTTGTTAATTTCATTAACACCAATGTAGCTGGAACTGATTAACAAACCCCTCTGCTACTTAACTGACCAGATCAAAGTTTCATTAACTTGATGCTATACTCGGATTAAAAAGTGATCCTTTAATTTTTTTGAGCAGTATATATATATATATATATATATATATATATATATATATATATATATATATATATATATATATATATATATATATACAAGTATATACAAGTGTGCTGCAAACAAAACCTACAATAGGGTTTCGTGACCTTTTTAACAGATGGACAAAAACCAAGCAGAAGGCAACATTTAAGGCCTAATTATTTCTCTGACAATGAAAGCAGTATGAAGGTTACATCATAAGTCATTAGAAGTACATTGTAACCTGTTGCATCTGAAGCAAATATCTGATTATACCTTAGACCAAAAGTAACCATAGACCTTTAGTGGAAGTGATTGGACTGGACCAACCAATATTTTTTTGTTTTACTTAACCATGTAACTGCTAAGGCAACTTGACCTTTTGCAATTTGATGACAATTTGAAAAAAAAGAACACCTCCAATCAAAGACCAACTTTCATGTAAATCGGAGACTTGTAGGTAAATAATTCCCCATCATTCTGTTTTAGAGATACATAAGCTATATTGGAGCAGGAGAATTAAACAACAATATGTTGTAGTCCCACGTTGCTTGGTGTGATGCTAGGTCAAATAATATTCTACAGCTGATAAAAACATGCTGTATTGACATGGTGGAGGATGTTGAATTCATGATGTAAAAGTAATTAGATCTGTAGATATATTAAAACAGATTCTAACATCTAACAAATATGTTAAAGAAGTGTCTGTCATAACCAACTGTTCTTCAGTTTTGATTAGATTGCACAAATTATAATCAGGGCTGTATTTTCCAAACTAAGTAAGTTCAGGAAAGACCTTGATTTTCGTGATACTAAGAGACAGTAGATGAAATCGAACCCATAATAGATTAGAATAGAATAATAGAATAGAAGAACATAAGTGACCAACAAAGATTTGCCAGTTTTTCACTGAATAATCTTTAGTTGTGTTGGAAGCAACCTTTGTAGACAAAAATGTTAATAATGAGATTATTTGCCTTACACATGCTATGTAACTGTATGTCTAGAAAGAAGTTAAGATTATGTTCTGCAAAGAGAATCCCATATGAATGCTGATCTCAGTTCATTGCTAGAATTGAAAGCAGTGATGAGTGAAATAAATTGTGAGAAATTACTTTTGCAGCAAAAATAAATTGCATTTCACTCCCAGAGAAATTCATACAATTCACACAAGAAGAAAGGCATTTAGTTCATGCCTAGAAGTGTTTTCATGCATTATTTCTGCATTCATCTACCTGCCATTTAGTAAATAAATACATTTCTTTATCCTGCCCTGGTCCATTAACTTGATGTGGTACTGAGACTTGAGCATTACAGTAATGCTCAGAGCTAGGTCGTTGGGAGCTTTGTGCTCCCGGTTGGGTCTCCCTTGGAGAACAGGTTTGGGCTGAATTGTCAGACAAAGAACAGTTCACAATGACCCCCATGAAGGTGCAAAACTGTATCCTATCCGGGATAGGAATATCAGAACCCAATTCTGGAGCAGGGCTTGGTAGTCCACATAACATGAATGGGCTCAAGACAAAGTAGGAAAGACCTAGATGGACTAGATCCTGGCAGTACAAACAAGTTTTGGGAACTTGGAACATTACATCTCTGGTGAGGAAGGAGCCTGAGCTGGTTTAGGAGGTGAAAAGACCAGTTAGATATAGTTGGTGTCACCTTCAAACACACCATGGGTTCTGTAACCAAACTTCTTGATCGGAGGTGGTCTCTCTATTACTATGAAGTTCCCATATTTGAAAGAACTTGGTCAGGTGTAGGGATACTCAAAAACCCCCAGTGGAGGCTGCACAATTAGAGTTCTCTCCAGTGGACAAGAGTGTTACCTCATTGCGACTATGATTGGGGACAGCAATCTGCAACTCATCATCAACAAGACAAAATGCAAGACAAAAGAGATGGAGGTGGACCGCCAAGGAGCCTCTGAGACCAGTCATTATTCAGGGGAAGGCCGTGGAAGAGGTTAAGAGCTACAAATACCTGGGGGTTCACATAAACAGCAAAGAGGACTGGTCTGACAATATATTGGTGTTATACAAGTAGGACCAGAGCAGTCTGTACTTGCTAAGGAGAATTCAGTCTTTTGATATGTACAGCAAGCTACTGAAAATATTCTATCAGTCTATAGCAGCCAGTGTGGTGCTGTAGTCTCCTGTGGAAGCAACCTGAGGAGAAATGATGCACAATGCCTGAACAAACTTATCAGGAAACCCTGCTCCATCACAGGGCAAACTCTGGATACACTGGAAGCTGCTGTGGAAAAGAGGATGATAGCAAAATTGGATGCCATCAAGAAAAATTCCCTAAATTCCCTCCAGGAGGTACTCTCATGGAGCAATTTTAGCCACTGGCTTATTCCGCTACATCGTGCTAAGAAGTGCCTCTGGGGGTCTTTGCTGCCTACTGCTATCAGGCAATTCAGTGCTTCCACCCGATGTACTTGTTAAGTTTATTGATTGATTGATTGGCTGTATGATCTGTCCTGTGAGTCTGTATTCTTGTTTTTAAATTTTTACAATTTTTAACGTATTGTAGGTTACCTAATTGTTTATTTTTGCTTAATTAGCAGCCAAACAATAATGAGATACAAAATGAAACAAAACACCAGGAAACTGCGTCCATCACACAATATTAGAAAATAAAGAAAGATGAAGGTTTCAGGACTGTTGATCTGCACAGGTCCCCAAAACATTTTAACAATCCTCTTAGAAAAGAGAAGATCAACAGTTTTGGAAATGTTTGCTATTGCACAATGAGAGCAGCAACAATCCATGGAATTAAAGAACATGTTTAATTAACAACAAGAACCAGCACCTAATTAAGCAACTGGTTAGAGAGAAATTGGTTGAAGTCTGAGGCCCTGACTTAGATGGTCTTCCATTGGCTCATGCTGTTCAAATTTCATTTATGTTTGGGTGCCATTAAAGGAAAGAAATTAAGCAATTCAGAGGAATGAAGAAGGCATTCAGGGGAAGAAATCTTAAAAAAACAAGTCAATTTAAATGAAAGTAAAAGGAGTTAATTAGCAGCAAAAACTGGTCACCAAATAAGAAAAGGTTATAATGAAAATCTGCAGCTATTGCAGCCCTCCAGGACCGGAGTGAGAGACCACTGCCCTATGGCACTGCTCTAAAGAACTTCTCAGGCACCTTTATTTTTAAGAGTGTAGATTAGCTAATTGTAAGATATATTTTTGATTTGTCACTACTAACAGTTTTCTATTTTTATTCTGTTCTTCATTGCTTGTGATTAGTCAATGTCAGCTCATTGATGTTTCTGGTCTATGTTTTGTGTTTATGTTACATTTACAATAAATGTTAATATGGCATTTGTAATTATTCTGTGCCTGTAATTAAAAGTGTGTGCAATAAGAATATAAATTAAGTGTCATTTACAGTCCCTCTTATTCAGCCTCTCTGTTGTTTCTTTTCCCAAGCAAATAAATAATCATTTTGTCACTGATGAGAAGCACAATTATAAACCTATTTTTACTTTCACAATTATTTTGGGATCCAGCCCTGTAATGTTACAAGCTCACCAAGTTAAAGCAGACCTTGCTTGTTCTTTATTCTCGGCCTAGACCGATACTTATAGTTGACTACTCTTTAACCCTGGATTGCAGGTCCCTAGAATTTCCCACTGTGATAATAAATGTCTATGTACTTAACCTAACCTAATCTAACCTGACCTGTTTAGTGTGAAGCTTTATACTGCCACCTTTTGTTCTAGAGGAGGTTCAAATTATAATAATAATACATTTTATTTATATAGCGCCTTTCCCATGCTCAAGACACTTACAGAATATAAGAAAGAATGGCAGGGTATACAGCGTATAGCATTGTACAAACCAAATAAATAAATAAAGAAGATTAAGACAGTAAATTCAGAGAAAGCCTAACAGACAACATAATTGATGGTCTAGCACACACACATACAGGTTACATGAGCATCTTGACATAGAGGTAAACTGAGAGAAGGGGAATGAAGTCAAGTAGAGATAAAACCCTTCATGAACAGATGAGTTTTAAGTTGTTTTTTAAAAGAATTCATGGATTCAGCTGACCTGATTAATTTCGGTAGGTCATTCCAGAGTCTGGGTGCTATACAGCTGAAGACCTGTCACCCATGGAGTGAAGATTAGTGTGGGGCACCACAAGATTGCCAGAATCAGAGGACCTTAGTGAGCGGGCAGGCACATAGTGATGGAGAAGGTCACTGATGTAGTTTGGCGCAAGGTTATTTAAGGCTTTGTAGGTTATTAGTAGGATTTTATATTCGATTCTGTAAGACACAGGGAGCCAGTGAAGACGGAGCAGGATGGGTGTGATGAGCTCGCTGCTGCTGGTTTGAGTAAGGACTCTTGCAGCCGAGTTTTGAATAAGCTGGAGCTGTGATATAAGATTAGAAGGGGCACCTGCCAACAGAGAGTTACAATAATCTTTGCGGGATTTGATAAAAGCATGGACAAGTTTCTCAGCGTTAGAAAAGGAGAGGAAGGAGCGAACAATGGGATATGTTACGGAGGTGAAAGTAAGAAAGTTTTTTAATGTGATTTATGTGGGCAAAATAAGAAAGGGAGGAATCAAAAATGACACCAAGATTCTTTGCAGTAGAGGCAGATCTGATGAGATCACCACCAAGATTGACTGGGACGGAACTCATATTGCATTTTAGTTCCAATTTGCAGGAGTTCAGTTTTGTTGCAGTTTAATTTTAAAGAGTTCTGCTCCATCCAGGTTTTAAATTCACTAAGGCAGGTTGTGAGCTGAGAAAGCTCTAATGAAGTTTCACTTTTAACATTGAAGTAGAGCTGAGTATCATCTGCATAAAAAATGATAACCCAGTCCATAGCTACGAATAATATGGCCAATGGGAAGCATATAAATACAGAAGAGAAGAGGGCCGAGGACAGAGCCCTGAGGAACTCCTTGTGTGACTGGCGCCAAGCTGGATCTGCTGTTGCCAAGACTAACAAACTCTTGCCTATCAGTTAGATAGGACTTGTCACTAGTTCAGATAGTTCAGTCACTTAAGAGGAGCATAAATTCAACCTAGTTGTTATAGTGTGATATGACATTGGGAACATTGTGTGCTGTTAATTTGTATGACAGATAGGAAAGAAATGAAAGGATGAAAACAGAAGCCTCAGGTTGAAGTGGGTAAATGCTGTTCTTGAAAGTCATAGATGGTATATTCAGGGCTGTCCCCTCTACTCTTTAAAAATGGGAAAAAATTAATAATAAAAAAATTTTGATTGGTAGAAAAGGTAATAGCTTTCTAGTAGTGAGAAAGCGCAGGGTGAAACCAAACTGCTGGCTTAGAAACCTTGATGTTTATGATTATTTGGAAACCAGGTCAAGTGGTCAAGTTTTTACCCAGTAGTGCAGAAAGTGAAACCAAATTTAATTACATCTGAATAGGCAAGTATGACCTAAGGGGTTTGTGTTTTTTCACAATCCTTCAATAAGCTTCACTGGATTTATAATGAACATATCTGTGATTACTTTGATCTAATGCCATGGAAATATATGGGAACAGGATAAAAAATAAGTTTAAGTTCTTTTGATGCTGGGAAAATAAAGATATTAAATGTAAAATGATGTTTAGTTCTCAGTGTTCTTAAAGAAATGGAGATATTTGGCATAAAGGTATTTCCTTGAAAGCTACTGTCTTCACCACAGCAGCTTTCCAGAGCACTTCACATTCCTGCAGTGAACACCAATTCAGGGTGATTTAATAACTATAGATATATACCCTATTTAATATATATATATCTTAATTTGGGAATGGTAGACACGCAATGTCATTACTGATTAAGTTGATGACTGAAATGGTAAACGTAAACTTTCATTATACTGTTCAGTGTTCTCCCTAGAAATTTTTTCCAGCCAGATAGCAGGAAAAAGTAGCCGGGTGGAGTGGCATGGGGAAATTTTGTGATGGGGAAAATTAAATGTGCACTATTTTTATTTGTTAATTATTATTAATTATTTTCCAATATTTATATTTTTTCAATATGACTTCTTTTTTTAAGATTTGACACTTATGCCAGAATATTTTTATTAAATTTAAGAAGTATTAAATTCAGGATCCGGCAACCCTAACAAAAATTTTAAATAACAATTGTTATGACAAACCAAGAGGCACAAGTATTGTCACTGTCAGGAAGAAAAGTGAAAACAATGTAAAAAAGTATAGGAAACCTAATGAAGAAAAATTTAAAAATATTCTTCAAAGCCAACTTGCATATGCAGAAGGTGTCTTCAGTTAAATATTTATTCCTAGAGGCCCAGTTGTCTGCAGCTTTCCCATATTCAAAGTCCCCAGGATCTGGGCACTCCAAGGGGATCAGCATGAGATTATTTAGCGTGCTTTGATTCATGTGATTTCTCAAACATATCTTGATCCTATTAAGGGCAGAAAACCCCCTTTCACATTCAGCTGTGCTCACTGGGATCACTAGCCCAATATGAGCTAGTTTGGCTAAATTTGGAAATGACTATGAGCTCTGATGTCATTGTCATTTTTAGTAAAATCTGCTTTGGACTGAAGTCTTTGTATGATTGACTTCTGATCATTTTTGACACAACTGTCCATTCTTGTCTGCTACTTTCAAATTTTAAAATTGGAGGGCTACCACTTTGGAGTAATGATCGAAAAGAATTTCAGCAGACTCACTTGAATCGTGAGTTTCTGCATTGAAAACTTTTGAAAAACTGGAAATAATCGGCATGTCAGGAATCTTGCATCTAGGTGCTTGATAACTGTCTCTAGGTATTTATCATATATTGCAGTTTTGAATGACATTACAGCACTTTGTGTATAAACAATGCAGAGATCTGACCATTCCTCAGCCAAACAATGATGAAGGCTTTGAAAATATTACCCAGGAGTGTCTTTCAACTCCATGATGGACAATTTTGTGGGGAGCAAAATTGCCTTAATTTCGGTAAGATTGACATCTTCCCTTTGCCCAGCCTTAGATAGTTTGAACAACAAAGGTAATACGTCTGAAAGCACCATCAGAGAGGAAACAATATTGTACGTTTTTATTCATCTGCTTAATCCTTCAGCTGTGATGTCATTTCGTTCAGTGGCCTCTCTTTTCAGCACAGCTATGACACTCCTCATACACTGTCGTAGTGACAGTACTGCAAAGTCATCAGACAGCCATCTAGTGTCACTGGCCATTTTCAGCTCAATCTGGGGAATGTTCAGAGTATTTTGGATTTCTGTTAAAAAATAGCGATCCTAACTGAAGAACTTTGGAAGAAATAGAGCAGCTGCCTTAAGATGTCGTTCAGTTTTGTTAAATAAGGTACAGCAGCTGCTGCTTGGGCATTTGCAAGGGCCAATCGGTGGTTTACACAGTGCAGTTGACCAAGAGTCCAGATGTTTTATCTTTAAGCAGTTTTGCCACATCTTTCTGCTTCACAATCATAACAGCCACTCCATTTGACCCTAGTCCAACTAGATTAGCAGTTTTCAATCCTAGAGTGTCCATTGTCTCACTCAGTGTGTTGGTTATAGTCTCCGCATTGCCATCAATCATATTACAGGTTGATACAAAACTAATTCTGACCTCTTTAGAGACCTAGCAAACATATTTAATGTAAATAATTAATTGTTTTACAACTGAGATGTCTGTGGTTTCATCACACAGAATACTGAAAAAATTTTCAGTGTGTATATTTTTCAGTGTGTTAGACTTTATTTCTGATGCTAAGACATCCAGCAGCTCTTGCATTATTCTTTCAGAGGTGTAATGTGCATTTTTACCAACATTGAGATGTTGTAAAAAGGAACAACCCATTGCTTTACAGTGTTTCGATAGCTTTTCAAACAATGTTGTATGTGGCAACTCATTTTTTGCCAACCAATACATGGATCTTAAAGTTCCCACAAAGGCATCTTTCTGTAAGTTATTTAACACAGATTCAGATCTTTCAATTTGACCAATTCCAGTTCGCTCTAGTACATGCTTTCCTGAAAGGTTAGTACAAGACTCAATGTGCGTTTTACTTTTTTCATGGTCCAGCAAGCTTTCTTTTCAATTCTTGTGCATGGCACCTTTACCCAAGTTAACTCCCTCCTTGGTGGGTGTTTGTTTGAATATTTCATGCACAATGAGCACCACATAACATTTTCTTTAACCATTAGCCAATCAAAATCTTTAAACCATTGTTTGTTTATGCTGGATAAGCGGTGCTTAGATTGATCAATTGGCAGAGTGTGTGCTGAAGAGATTTCCCCTGATGGACCAGCTTCTGCAATGTCCTTGTCTGAAATTGCCACATCAGGAGTTGACGCCGCACTTTCATTGGTTTGTGGCGTCTCTTTTATGAAATAACTGAGCAGTGTTGTTTTCTGAACACTTTTTTTACTCATATTGGTAAAACGTTTGGAAAAAATAAAAAGTACCTATGAATAACACTTTTGAGTGGGAAAGTGAGAGCCTGTTGGATATTCAATGTACACTTGCACTATGGCAGGGCAAGATATGAACAAAAAAAGGAATGGCAGATGGGCCACTTTAACAAAACCCTCAGCAATTCAGTGTGACAAAACTTTTGCTCAGGACACAGTGTGTGCTGCAAGGGTTTCTGCACACTTTTTGCAATATGGACGTAGGTCCAAATATGAGCAAATATAATAACAGCGGATTGGGTCACTTTAACAAAATCTTCAGTAATGCAGAAAAAAAAAACATTTTTCTCTGGAAACAGTGTGTGCTGCAATGATTTCTGCGCACTTGCAATATAGACGCGGGTCCGAATATGAGCAAATATAACAACGGCAGATGGGGTCACTTTAACAAAACCCTCAATATGAGCAAATATAAAAATGGTAGAGGGAGTGACTTTAACGGGAACAAAGTGAGTGCTACAGGGATTTTTGCACACTATATATATATATATATATATATATATATATATATATATATATATATATATATATATATATTGTCACACACGCGCGCATGGGAGGCAGCTAAAGGGCTCGAGTGAAGGCAGTTCTGAGCCATGCCGGGATGTGGCAGAGCGCACTAACTCTCTTTCTCACTTCCCTGTAGACCTAACCGGGAGGTTCCACCTGTCTCTCTGGACGTCACTTCTGGGACCGAGCCAATGGAGACAGACCTTGCCAGCTCCCGCCCCCCTGATGTCACATCCGGGACTAAACCAATGAAAGATGAACACGTGCCCAATCCTTATGACCTCACTTCCTGCCTCCCCTTTAAAAGCCTTCCCTTTTCCCTTCTCTGACAGTCTTGTTTTGGACTCTGTTGTAAGCACTTCAGTGCTGTATTTGAAAAGAAAACGACTTTGCAGCCAGGATACCAAATTACATGGGTGGCTGCCCCAAACCTTTTCTGTCTTTGTCTCGTTTTGTGACAGTGGCGTAGTCGGCAGGATGGAGAAGTCCCAGAAGAGAAGGGGACAGGACCTGCAAAACACCCAGGTGGGGGCGTGCGGGGCGAGTATTCAGGCGGGAGGGTGCCCGTGGTTGGCGAGACCGGTGCGGGCTCCGCTCCCAGCACGCAGAACTAGGCCATCTAGAGAGGCCAGGGAGTGTGCGGGTGGGGCTCACCGAATTGGGCTGCCCTGGAGGGGGAGACAAGAGGGACTCAGTATGCTCTCTTGGGGGAGAGTGCCTGCCCCCCAGTGAAACCACAGCCCCATTTACCACCCAGGGGTGCCCCAGACTGGCAGGTGAGTAAAATAACAAGTGGAGGTTGGACCCTGAGAGGCCGACCAGTAAACAAGCCTGGTCCTTATGGGCAAAAGTATGGCAGTGGCTACGGCCCTTGGAAAACAAGCCCTACCAGGTAATTGAGCAGGTAGCTTGCTATCTGCTGAAAGCACTTCCCCAGGGCTTCACCCAGCCGGTCTGGGGCACAGTTCTGAACATGTCAGGGCTCATAGAGCTTCTGGAAACACAGAGGGCGGCCTCACACTCTGGGAGAGCAGAACCGTCCTTCTGTCAAACTCAGCTGGGGTACGTCCCAAGACCTAGCCCCTCCCTGTAAAGCCGGAGCTTGTCGGTGTCCGCGGCGCTGGCACGCAAAACCGCTTGGAGGCGAGGAGGAATGCAGGTGGAGGGAGGAGGGCTTGGTGTGCTCTGACAAACCCGTTGGCGGTCCCGCATACAGGCGTGGTGATCGTTAGCGGGTTTAAAACTTCGCTCTGCTCGATTCCGGCAGCAACATTTCCATTGTTGCCCGCCGCTTTGTGCTACCGCGACAATGGCTAAAATTCAAGACCAGTATAACCTGTGTCCACGGGAAACCCGCTGGTACAGGACCGCCGCTGTGTCATTAGCTACGGAGGGTCAGTCCAGAAAGTAACCGTGGCAATCCTTCCTGATCCTCCACACCCGGTGATACTGGGGCGGGACTGGTCTGAAATAAAAGCGGTGAGACACATACCACTCCGGGGTTAAGTTGGGCCTCGTTATGGACGGAGATGAACCGTCTCAAGCTGCCTCCACGCCGTGTAATCAGCCGGCAGAGAGAGGGGAAGCAGCCGTCCTGGCTGGCGTGGCAACTCCGGGCGTCGCAGGCTGACACGTCATCCACCAACGGCGCGGCGGAGCGGGAGGAAACCACGCCCATTGAGGTCGCCGCTGACCCTCTCTCCGTGCTGCGATTTCAATTTAAAAGGCGCCGGCTTCTTTCAAAGGGAGCAATGGAATGACGACTCCCTGAAGTTTGTAAAAAATGCAGTGGTCCTTGTCAATGGCCAGCGCACTAGTCAGTCGATGCCACAGGGCCCCTACTTTGTGCTAGATAATGACCTCCTTTACCGTGTAGCAATGCATGGCGGGCAGGAGACGAGGCTGCTGCTAGTGCCGCGTACCTTCCGGCGGCAGGTCTGCGAGCTAGCACCGCCCACCTCCTAGGTGGCCACCTGGGCACCGAAAAACTCTGGAGCGGATCAAGCTCCGGTTTTACTGGCCAGGAATTAATGAGGAGGTTCGTGCTTTTGCCTTCCTGCCGGAGTGTCAACTGCGACAGATTCCTAGGAGGGACCGTGCTCCTCTTGTTCCTATTCCATTGATTGGCGTTCCCTTCCACAGAATCGGGTCGACCTGGTGGGACCTCTAGAGCCCTCAGCCGAGGACACAAGTACATTTTAGTCCTCGTGGATTATGCTACACGATACCCCGAAGCTGTTCCGTTGCGCTCAGCTACCTCTAAAGCCATCGCACGGGAATTACTAGGGGTATTGGCGTGGGGATCCCCAAAGAAGTCTTGACAGACCAGGGGACCCCTTCACCTCGGAGACGTTCAAGGAGACTGCCAGATTACTGAAAATAAAGCATTTAAAACCTCGGTGTATCATCCTCAAACCGACGGATTAGTAGAGAGGTTTAATCAAACTCTCAAGCAAATGCTGCGTAAGGTGGTCAGCGAGGATGGAAGGAACTGGGATCAGCTCCTCCCCTCGTCCTTTTTGCCTATCGGAAGTCCCACAAGCCTCCACGGGGTTCTCCCCCTTTGAACTACTGTATGGGCGACAACCTCGGGGCATATTGGATATTTTAAAAGAAGGCTGGGAAGAAGAGGCTCTTCCCACCACTAACATACTGGAGTATATCGCAGTTACGCGATAGATTTGGAAAGATTGGCCTGTCCTTAAAAGTCACATGGAGGAGGCTCAAGCAGCACAGGTTCGCTACTACAACGCGCACGTCTCTTCGGGAGTTCCGCCCGGAGATCGGGTCATGGTCCTAGTGCCTACCTCCCACTCTAAGTTGCTTGCCCACTGGCAGGGCCCCTCCGAAGTTAAGGAGAGGAAGGGACTGGTCGACTATTTGGTGAGTCAACCCAATCGTCGGCCAAAGGAGCGGTTTATCATGTGAACCTGCTGAAACCGTGGAAGGACAGGGACCCGATCCCTCCTCCGGCCAGCCCGCTCACTCTTCGCTCACACACACGACCTTAACTTTGGCACAGACTTGAGACCCAGGCAGCGGCAGGAGCTGGAAACAGTTATCCGGACCGTTCGAGAGGTAGTCAGTGAACACCCCGGAAGGACCTCTCTGATTGAGCACAACATTGTGACAGAGCCCGGGGTTGTTGTCCGAGAACGCCCGTACCGTCTTCCCGAGGCAAAAAAGGCTGAAGTGGAGCTTGAGATCAAGCGCATGCTGGAACTAGGTGTAATTGAGGAAAGTTATAGTCCCTGGTCCAGCCCCATTGTGCTCGTCGGTAAGCCTGTGGGAGTTGGAGGTTCTGCAATGACTTCCGTCGGCAACCAAGTCTCCCAATTTGATGCCTATCCAATGCCACGCGTGGGCGACCTCCTCGAGAGGCTTGGACAGGCTCAATACCTGACCACACTTGACATGACAAAGGGTACTGGCAGGTTCCTTTAACGGACTCCGAAGGAAAAACGCGTTTAGTACCCCTAGCGGACACTGGCAGTATCGTGTCCTTCCATTTGGGTTACGGGGCTCCAGCAACCTTTCAGCGTCTGGTGGACAAAGTGCTTGACCTCATAACTCATACAGTGCTGCCTACCTAGATGGCGTGGTCATCTATTCCAGCACATGGAAGGAACACCTACAGCATGTCCAAGCGGTATTACGGACACTTGGTGAGGCGGGCTCGGATTAATCCCAAGAAATGTTTCTTTGGATTAAGCGAGGCCAAATATTTAGGCTACCTGGTGGGTCGGGTACCGTAAGGCCACAGTGCTCCAAAATTGATGCCATTCTGAAATGGCCCGTCCATGAACCAAGCGGCAGGTCCAAGCCTTTCGGGTTAGCGGGTACTACCGCCGGTTTGTACCCGGTTTTGGAGAAAGCGCGCCTTGACTGATTTAACAAAGAAGAGGGCCCGAACATTGTGGTATGGACTGCAAAACAGACACTGCATTTGGTGACTTGAAGAAGGCCCTTACGTCCGCACCTATTTTGATGGCACCTAACTTTTCTTTGCCTTTCATCCTCCAGGCGGACGCCGGACACAGGCCTGGGAGCCGTGCTGAGCCAAAGTGTCGATGGTGTGAACACCCGTCATGTTCCTGAGCGGAAACTGTTGGACCGGAGACCAGGTATGCGGCGGTGGAGAGGGAGGCTCTGGCGATTAAATGGGCGATCACTCAGCTGAGGTACTACCTGTTGGGCGTGAGTTCACCCTTGTCACGGACCATGCACCTCTACAGTGGATGGCCCTGCACAAGGAGTCGAATCCGCGGGTCACCCGGTGGTTTCTTGACCTGCAGCCGTACAAGTTTTCGCTCGTTCATCGTCGGGGTGCTCTCCATGCCAACGCTGATGCTCTCTCGGGTTCACGACCTCTCGGTTAGGTCGCCCGACCCGACGGGTCTGGGCTGAGGGGCCTTGTCACACACGCGCATGGGAGGCAGCTAAAGGGCTCGAGTGAAGGCAGTTCTGAGCCATGCCGGGATGTGGCAGAGCGCACTAACTCTCTTTCTCACTTCCCTGTAGACCTAACCCGGGAGGTTCCACCTGTCTCTCTGGACGTCACTTCTGGGACCGAGCCAATGGAGACAGACCTTGCCAGCTCCGGCCCCTGATGTCACATCCGGGACTAAACCAATGAAAGATGAACACGTGCCCGATCCTTATGACCTCACTTCCTGCCTCCCCCTTTAAAAGCCTTCCCTTTTCCCTTCTCTGACAGTCTTGTTTTGGACTCTGTTGTAAGCACTTCAGTGCTGTATTTGAAAAGAAAACGACTTTGCAGCCAGGATACCTAATTACATGGGTGGCTGCCCCAAACCTTTTCTGTCTTTGTCTCGTTTTGTGACAATATATATATATATATATATATATATATATATATATATATATATATATATATATATATATATATATATATATATATATATATATATATATATATATATATACACCAGTTATGGCGTACTGCATGATAACGTGCAGTGAATACACTTGACTTGATCATTCTTAGTTTCGAGGGCCCCAACTTGGAAAATGACTACCAATTTCAGGAGATACTGTTCATCACATACTTACATATTTGTTATACATTATTTTTCCCCTGGGTAAAAATATTCTTTTTACATGACCTTTGGGTATTAGACCACAGGGGCAGTCTTTGTGCAGTGTCCCTGAAGCAAACTTTTAGGAAACCTTCCAGATGCTAGTACAGATCTTTGGCCACAGAGTCACCACTGTGCCCTAAAATTATTCTTTTGTTAAATTTAGGTGACTCTTAAATCCAACTTGAAGCTGGGTCTGCACTACACAAAGAATATGAAAAACAACCACCAAGTCAGGCAAGCCATAGGACAGCACATACACAGTGTGGCCTGTAGGTGGTGTCACTGAGCCCCAAAACCCCAGACATAACTACACACAGACAGTCCGGGTTCCTTTCCTAATCCCTCTTTTACTTCTCCAAGTGAATGTTGTCTTCTTCCTCTCAACTCCTACTCCCTGAGATGAGTGGAAGGTTCTCTTTTACCTCTTGACCTAGCAGTACTTCCAGTCCTTACTCATTTGCCTCCAGGAAGCACTTGCACATCAGGCAGGTCTACTGTGGTCCTTGTATCATCACTATTCAAGAGATCCCCGTGATGCAGGTAAAAATGGACAACTCTCATGCTTGTCTGTAGGCGTCTATAATGGAGCTTGCAAGATGGGATGGTGACACCCAGTGCACTACCGTAAGTGGGAAGTCACCCACTGTGCTGTCCTTCCAGGATTCTAAGTTCATCTTAGGTGTCGCTCAGTGGGTGTTAGGACGTGTTGCTGCTGTAATGTCTTTCCACATCCAGGCACAGAAAAGAGATATTGTCATTCCATCCCTGACCTTCCATTATCAAGGCCTCCTGGCAGGTAAGGGAGGGAGCTCCACACAGGCTGGGATGCTGGTTTCTCTCGCACAATAGATGCTCACATATGCACATTCAGAAAAGGGCATTTAAGCTTGTAATGAAACTAATGACATATATTTGTTCTGTGTGAGGAAACTTGAGCCGACAGGGAACCAAAAGGCAAATTGCAGCATTGGTTTATTTACTGTTTGTGCACTTCTATGAAGAACCTTTTATGTCACCATTTCACCATCTAATCTGTTATGGACAGTATTCTGAGAATAAGTGCTTTGAGGTAATTTAAGCAAGATGTTGCACCTTTCAGTCTCAGCCCTTTTGCATAATGTGTGCCAGACATGCTTTACTGTTATGTTGGCTACACACAAAATTATCGGAAAAAGTCAGCACACCCTCTTTAAATACTTTGGTTTTACATATCAGGGCATAACTGGAACTTTATCTGGCATTTGTGTCCAAAGATGCTTTTTGTTTTGTGGTAATTATTTTTTTTTTAGAAAAACCCAATTCAGATTTATCTTGCAAAATATATAAACAGTACTCTTCCTCTAGTCTGCATTTAGACAATCTTCTGGAGCCTGATGCCAGGTTTCAAAGGATTGTAGTATTTTAAGCTTAGTTTAATCTAAAAATAGTAAATTTTAACATATGCAGCAGATGAATTAGAACACTGTGTTGAGTAAGGGAAATGGCATTTAATCTAGATGACATAGAGTGACAGAAGTGACCTTTAGTTAAGAGACCCTGATCCAATTTAATTTCTACAGTAGATTTGATTTTTTGCTGGTTGAAATTTGCAGCTGCTCAGTTGGTGTATCAGTATTGAAAAGAGATTGGGCTCCTTTCATTTTGACATTTTTTCAATGTGGTGTTACTTAAGAGGATGATGGAATGCATCAGGAAGTGTGGCCTTGAAAAGATGATACAGACTTCACTTTTGATGAAATCTATGGGCTGTCCTTTCATTTGCACTGCCTGGTGGTTTCACTTTTTCCAGTCTCACCCAGGCCTGTCTGACTTAATTTACTCTATTCTAATCTGAGCAAACTATTAATATTTTCAGCGCTTCCTCATCAATCAGTCTCCTCAAGGCTTCAGCAATTACTTATTTCGTGCTTTTCTGCAGCACAAACTAACAAATGGTAATGGTCTCATGAAATTAGTATTTTGAGAGGTCTATATAAAATGCTGTTTTATACATTTTAACTTTTGGTCCATGCTATATGGTGAATTTCTTTATGCTCTAATTGTTTTTTTGAGCGGGGTTACTATAAGGGTTACCCAGAAAGACATTTTATTTTATAACTAGTAATTTATTATAAAGTTGTCTAAACAGGCTCTTTGGAGAACTAAATGAATATTCTGCGCTACTCATTTTTCTACATAACTTCCACCAACTTCAACTACCTTGTGCCAGCGAGAAAAGAGAGCAGCATGTATCCCCTTCTTGTACCAGTCTGAATCGTGCACTTTCAGCCACATCTTCAATAATCGCCCTTTAAAGAACCTGCAGTATGTGAAGCCCTAAAACTAATAGTGTGCTTTTATTGATGTCATTTCTTCCACTTACATTTCTAACTGCCTATGAATATGTATTACTGATTCTTTCTCCAATCTAAGAATTGTGTTTAAAACATGCATGACAACATTTTGAGAGTTGACGGTGCATGCTTTAGGATAGTTTTACAGCACTGCAGCAGCATACACGATATTTTTAAATAACCACAGAATACGTTCTGGACATTTACAGTTGTCACAATTTTGATGAAGATACACTACCAGTCAAAAGTTTGGACACCCCCAGATTTTATCTTGTTTTTATAGAAACTGTTAGAAACAACACACCGTTAAATTCATTTAAAAATAGCCAGAACAATACTAGTGTTGATAATATGTTTTACTGCTTGAAATTTTAAATGTATTATTCATATATAACTACAAAGCACCATTTTAGCAGCCATTTCTTCAGTGTACTAAAGGGAAACTTAGTTTATCCTTAATTAGTCATTTTAAATACTAATTGGTTATTAGAGAAATATTTTCAATTGCATTAGAACCACTGGGCCTTGTTATTCTGTTCTGAAGATTTAATACAAAAGTTTCTATTAATACTTTATGTCTGCATAATGTCTCCCTGTTGCTGTGACAGCCAAGTCAGAAGTTATGTTTCTTTTTAATTTTCTTGCTTTCTATGTCATTCTGATGTGTCTTCATAGTGTGGGTATATATATATATATATATATATATATATATATATATATATATATATATATATATATATATATATATGCCCTCCAACCTGCAAGGAAAAAGTTGGGGGTTGGTGACAGAATTGGCACTTCAGCCACCATATTAAACCTCACACTGTTCCACTCCATCTGAACTAGTGTGGTGCTGAGGTATCACCCGTTGCCTTACATTTCCTCGGTTAGCTTCACCCTTAAGTGAGTTTCTATCAAAAGCCAAATTTCTCCCCAGGGACAGGTCTATCTATCTATCTATCTATCTATCTATCTATCTATCTATCTATCTATCTATCTATCTATCTATCTATCTATCTATCTATCTGTCTGTCTGTCTGTCTGTCTGTCTGTCTGTCATGTGATGTTGCCAGGTTTGACTTAAGATTTACATGATCTTGCATAACAGTAGGTGAGTTAAGAAAACTGATACATTATGGAAGTATTTAAAATTATTAATTAAATAAATAGTCAATGTTTCTCTAAAAAAATGTTTCAGGTTAACAAAAATAATTTGTTAATAATTAGTTTGCAACTAGCTTCAATGAGTAAGGTGAATTAATTTTTCCATACCATACCATTTTCTAACACCACTTCTTCCTGAGCAGGCTTGAGAGGAGTTGGTGCCTATTTCAAAGAGCATAGGGGGCAAGGCAGGAACAATCCCCTGAACAGGGAACTGCAGTATTCCATCACAGGTTGAACACACTCACACACACCACATACTAAGGTCAATTTACACAATTTAGTGTATATATCAACTAACCTGCATATTTTTGGACTGTGGGAGGAAATCCATGCAGACAAAGGGAGAACACACAAACTCCATGCAAGGAGGACCTGAAATGTGAGTGCCACCATGCCACCCTCATTAGCTTTTCCTTTACATTTCAAAGTATTTTTAATTACCATAAACTTAACAATTAGTTGTATAAACTGAAGTTTTTAAGTTGTTCCAAAGTACTTTTGTCTAAACATGTAAATGTATTTTTAGACATCATTCATTTTCTAAACCCACTTAATCAGGACAGAGGGCAGCTGGAGCCTATGCCAACAAGCAAGGCAGGAATATACCCTGAACAGAATGTCAGGCCATCACAGGGTGAACACACACACACACACACACACACACACACACACACACACACACACACACACATACACTAGGACCATTTTATCTAACATGCATGTGTTTGGACTATATGGGAAGAAACCATCATGGACATGAGCAAAATATGCAAGGTCTTTGCAGGGAGCACCCATGATACGAATCCTGGTCTCCTAGCCATGAGACAGCACACTAATACCGCACTACTGGGATGCCCTTTTATGTATCATGTACTTGGTATACAGTATATAAGTAGGAATGTACATTTTTAAGCTAACAACATTTCACACATTTCATTTGTTCCAAATAGTTTTATCTCATTTTCTGTTAGCACTTTCAAGTTAAATTGTGACATCAACATAAAAACATTATCCATTATATCATGAACCAAAGCATGTATACAAACATCACTTTGGTCATAAGAATGTGCCTATAAATAAAATAATATATTTTATATTTTAAATAAAAGCGAGTATTTCTGCACTACAGACACTGTTCTTCAGCATGACATGAACTTGTACAGACTTGATAAGTGGGTGGGAACTTCAACACCCCATTTCATGTGAATTTGTGAGAGAAATCACATCACCCAATTCACTCGACTAAGTTACCACCACATCATTTTTGTTTTTATTAGTGAATTAATAAAATGGAATTAAAAAAAACTCCAATCATTTTTTGAAGCTTTTACTGTTATCTTTGTGTCACTGCAACTTATTAAATAATGTTTACATTTCAGAATGTTTAACAAAATCATTAAATGTGAACTTCTAGCTTGCAGCCATGCATTTATTTAAGTATTGGCTAAAGTTCCCTTTAATTACTTTTTAGAGCATAGTACTTTAATTACAACTCTGCCAGAAAGAAATGAGGCAGACATGTTACAAAATACTTTACAAGAATCTTAGATGCACAAAACAAATTTCTAAAGAGGGCATTGAATATGGATGCTTTTTGGAAAATGTTAGGTGTATTGTATTAAATGAACGAATAAAGATTGTGCTGAATAGCCTTTTCCTCTCAAAACTTTCACTGTGTTCTGGAAGAAATTCAACTTCCTTTCGTAAAACAATTGACCACATCCTATGTACTGTATTCATAGATGTTATATGCTATACTGTAACACTAAGCACAGTATGATAAATGAGGAGAGTAACAAAATAATAGCTTATTTTTTATTGATATAACAAGGCAAAATTTTAAAAAAAGCCTGTTCCCACCTGCATATAAGGAGACATTGTAAAAGAGGACTGTGCAGGAAGATAGAAAACAGATGTCTGAAAGTTAAAGTAATGAGATTGTTTTCCCAGGCTGGGGAGTTATGAATGCTTAAAGTTATAAGGTGTTGCTGATGAAGTGTGATTGAGACATTTTTATATAAGTTGTAATTTTGTCAGACTTATTATAAAATACACATGAAAAATAAATCAAATTCAGGTTTTTTTTGTTTTCTTCAAGATAAAAATATAACATTTAAAGACCATCTTAATCTAATTTAGGGGTGTATGGAAGCCTACCCCAGTAGCACTGGGAGCAAGGCATGAACCTGATCATTTAGAATAGCCAATGCAGAATGTTAACCTAACACGCTTGTCTTTGGAAAATTGGGAAGAAAAGCAGCTCAAGAAAAACTCAAATAGAAATATGGAGAGTGTATAAACTATAAATTGATACTGAAAGGGCAGAGGATTGGAACCCAGGTCACGGGATCTCTGATGGCAGTAGCACTAACACACTGACATCAGACTATTCTTAAATTAAATAAAGCTGATCATTTTTATTGTTGTGAATTATTTATCTAACTCAAAGTTTCTCAGACTTAGTCCAGGGGACTAAGCAGTTTTTTTGTTCCAACCACTTCTGTTTTTAATTGGACCCTTAAGCAAACACGTCCCAGTTTCTATGTTGTGTAGTCAATGTAGAAATGTGGTTATATTTTTTTTTAGAATATTCCAAGCATTTATTGTTGCATGGGGATAATTTATTGTGTTTTCCTTGTTTATTAAGATTTCCATCATTATCATGATTTTCAGTCTGCTTTTCCAGTGACTGGTTATTTAATCCATGATTTAGTAATGAGAACATCAGTAGGCCTGATTTTGAAGTTTGCAGCCTTAAAGAATTCTGCACTTTTAAAAATAAAGGTGCCAGTGTGGTTCTTTAGAGTGATGCCTTAGGGGAACCATTTTTGGTTCCCAAAAGACCCATCCACATGAAAGTTCCAGAAAGAAGTTTTTATTATTATTATTATTATTTAGATTTGTAACAGGATTCACACAGTCAATAACCATTATGGTAACAGATCTGTTAAATTCCAATGGGTCATGATTTAAAAGGATTCTTGCAGCATACATCCAGTAACACAGGCTCAGTCCAAGGTTTTCTTAATCTATTAGTGTTCTGCAGCCTACCATACATTAAAGATGTGGGGCTTTTTCTACATATTAGGGAGTTTTTCAAAGCACAAAGAACCAACTTCAAATGGCGAAGAACACTTCCCAGAATGTTACGGTGCTTTGTCAAGCAATGGCGCGAACCACACAATCCAGTAAAGACCTATAAAATGCTAATAAAGAGTTGGTATTTTAAACAGCATGTGTTGTTTGCGCTGCTTGTTTGTGAATGGCATTATTAGGATACAATTTACATTGATTAAGTGAATTAATTGGGAAACGGCATTTTAAGCAGTAACAAAAATACAAATACAGTGCATCCAGAAAGTATTCATAGCGCATCACTTTTTCCACATTTTGTTATGTTATAGCCTTATTCCAAAATGGATTAAATTCATTTTTTTCCTCAGAATTCTACACACAACACCCCATAATGACAACGTGAAAAGAGTTTACTTGAGATTCTTGAAAATTTATTAAAAATAAAAAAACTGGGAAATCACATTTACATAAGTATTCACAGCCTTTGCTATGAAGCTCAAAATTGAGCTCAGGTGCATCCCGTTTCCCCTGATCATCCTTAAGATGTTTCTTCAGCTTAATTGGAGTCCACCTGTGGTAAATTCAATTGATTGGACATGATTTGGAAAGGCACACACCTTTCTATATAAGGTCCCACAGTTGACAGTTCATGTCAGAGCACAAATCAAGCATGAAGTCAAAGGAATTGTCTGTAGACCTCCAAGACGGGATTGTCTCGAGGCACAAATCTGGGGAAGGTTACAGAAAAATTTCTGCTGCTTTGAAGGTCCCAATGAGCACAGTGGCCTCCATCATCCGTAAGTGGAAGAAGTTCGAAACCACCAGGACTTTTCCTAGAGCTGGCCGGCCATCTAAACGGAGCAATTGGGGGAGAAGGGCCTTAGTCAGGGAGGTGACCAAGAACCCAATGGTCACTCTGTCAGAGCTCCAGAGGTCCTCAGTGGAGAGAGGGGAAGCTTCCAGAAGGACAACCATCTCTGCAGCAATCCACCAATCAGGCCTGTATGGTAGAGTGGCCAGACAGAAGCCACTCCTTAGTAAAAGGCACATGGCAGCCTGCCTGGAGTTTGCCAAAAGGCACCTGAAGGACTTTCAGACCATGAGAAACAAAATTATCTGGTCTGATGAGACAAAGCAGGCACTGCTCATCACCAGGCCAATACCATCCCTACAGTGAAGCATGGTGGTAGCAGCATCATGCTGTGGGGATGTATTTAGCGCCAAGAACTGGGAGACTAGTCAGGATAAAGGGAAAGATGACTGCAGCAATGTATAGAGACATCCTGGATGAAAACCTGCTCCAGAGCGCTCTTGACCTCAGACTGGGGCGACGGTTCATCTTTCAGCAGGACAATGACCCTAAGCACACAGCCAAGATATCAAAGGAGTGGCTTCAGGACAACTCTGTGAATGTCCTTCAGTGGCCCAGCCAGAGCCCAGACTTGAATCCGATTGAACATCTCTGGAGAGATCTTAAAATGGCTGTGCACTGACACTTCCCATCCAACCCGAAGGAGCTTGAGAGGTGCTGCAAAGAGGAATGGGCAAAACTGGCCAAGGATAGGTGTGCAAAGCTTGTAGCATCATATTCAAAAAGACTTGAGGCTGTAATTGCTGCCAAAGGTGCATCGACAAAGTATTGAGCAAAGGCTGTGAATACTTACTGTATGTACAAAGGATTTCTCAGTTTTTTTATTTTTAAAAAATTTGCAAAAACCTCAAGTAAACATTTTTCATGTTGTCATTATGGGGTGTTGTGTGTAGAATTCTGAGAAAAAAATGAATTTAATTCATTTTGGAATAAGACTGTAACATAAAATGTGGAAAAAGTGATGCGCTGTGAATGCTTTCTGGATGAACTGTATATATAAATGTCCATATACACCTAAAATTACACTTTTTTATGCTTTTCTGAATGCAGGATAATAGATGATAAAAAGATCAAATGGCTAAGTGATTGGGAACAAAAACCTGTTGCCAGGACCTGAGAACCTATAAAAGGGGAGTTTTTTTTTCATTTTTGGTGTAACTTTTTCCGCTGCTTGTTGTTTATTATTAGTTTGGCAACTTGCGTAAGAATGGCAGTGTGGTAGTAGCAGTTTTCTTATCGCACCATCCGACAAGCGTGAGTGTAGGTACAATATGTGTAGTAGAGGGGGGCATCTGAAGGACTGGCACTCCTCCTTCCGCCTGGTGCTGTCGACTTGAGCTTCGTTTTCCTTCGCCTCTCGACCCAGAATGACTGAGTTCGTTTTTTAAATGTGTGCACATCGCAAAAATCACTTAATTTCATAGCACATACTGCATATATTCCTAAATTGTTTCTCTCATTTTTCTACACAAAACTATGAGCAGCAGACCGATTATTTCAGTAGGAAAGTCACAGCGCTGTGATAAGACCGCAGAATGCTTCGAGGTTGCTTTTCGCATAGATGAGTGAGTAGCTGATACCTTATAACTTCCACTTACAGAGTCAGACTGAGTTTGATTTTTAGCTCCTTTCGTGCACAGTCTTTACGCCATTGACATATGTAGAAACGATACCGTTATCGTTTTAACTAATGTAGCAGTGCCAGTGTTATCGCTTTCATATTCCTCATTTCTTTTCTTTTTTACCAAATGTTTTTATTTTATAAGACTGAAAAAGAGCTTAAAGAAATCTACGAAAGTGGGTCTCAGGCGCCACATTATGGAAAACACTGGCAATGCAAGACTTCCTTTCTGTGCCTAATAAACTTGGTTATTCGAAAGGTCAGTGAGTGTTGTTTTTAGACAATTACGCATACAATACTAATGCAATGATTCCCAAAGACAGACAGTTAACAAAAACACCGTTTTTTATTTAAAAAATCGTAAAAACGGAGTTTCCAAAAGACAATCGGAGGTATGTGTTACAAAATACACAAGCGGCGTTGATGCGTGTTCAGTCAGTCCATTAGCGATGCTTCTTATTAAGAAAAGAAACCGTAACAATTATGATTATCATAATAATGCCAATCACGAGTCCGACAATATTGAGAATCCTCGCCTTCCTGGATGCTTCTGCTGCTCGGACGCCATCCCCGGCGCTCGAGGCGTCGTTTACCTGCAAGAAAAAACAAAGTCTATCAGTGTTGTAACACTTTGGGCCAGTCAATGCATTAGAAGAGACAGTCTGTGATCACCGCCGAGAAATTGAGAAATATATATATATATATATATATATATATATATATATATATATAAACAGTATATGTTAGCACAGAAAACGTCCAATTTAAGTAACACTGGGCTATCGAACCGTTTTTAAAACTTTGCCGTAATTCAGAATCTGCATCGCTGCTTGTTCCACTACAGGACTGCTGGGCGTGTATAACAGCCACGCTGGGCGACAGAAGTCTATCGCAGGACACTCCTAAGCAGCTAAAGGCGAGAAGGTATAATTTTTACTCGGTAAGCAACCATTCTACACTTTGAATCCATTACCCTGAAGCTTTGAAGCAGCAGTGCTGACTAATGCAATACAGTGCTGCCTGACAATGTTAGATTTCATACCTGTATAATTGTGTGCATTTTTAATATAATACACATCAGACATTACGTAAATTAGTATGGTTTACTATAATGTTGGTGCTGTAGCGCTGGAAGTTGCAATCGTTCACAAATTGAAATCATTATTTGCAAAGCGTTATCATACTACATATGCTGTTATGACTTTTATACTTTTAATACTGCAGCAGCAGTGAAGCCAGAGAATGCAAGAAAACATGTAAAAGAGAATAAATAATAAATATACTTTCAATAAAATCAATGTAGCAGACAAACACCTACTTTCAAATATAATATTCGGTATACTATAAATTTTACAAAGGTCAATTACATTTTTAGACATTTTGTCTTTCCACTAAGACTTTCCTGATGTAAGACAACTTATAAGATCCTTTTTTTTTTATAAAAGGTGACACTTAGATATAATCATATATTTCTTTCATAATAATTCTTAACATTCATAGGTTATCTAAAAGAAAACATATTATATGCTTACCCTGCAAGAGCAAATTACAGCAGCTATTCCAACTGGGAAACAACAGCATAGTAATGTGAAAATTGACCATATCAAGTATGAGGGTGCTGACTGGCCTCGGGACCTGTCCATCTTTTTCACCAATCAGCTCAGTATTGGTCACAGAACAACAGAGGAAATCTGCTCTTCTTTCTGAAAGCAGGACTATTTATAAGGAAACAAGGGGTGGTGGGGGGGTTATGGGCAGAGGCGGAGAGAATTAACAAGGGGTGAATCCACCTACTTTTTATATTAAAACAAAATTTTAACCAATAAGTATAAAGTTTAACGCTCTTTCAATATTAGGATTCACCATAATCATGTAAATAAAACATACTATTTTCAGATCATTTTGAAAAATTGTAATTAAGTACTAAGGAAAGCTATGTCAACTTTTGAAGTGAGTTTCAAAATAAAGCCACTAGTGTTCATATTTTCTAAGTTTGTTACTTACTGGGTAAATTTACATTTACATGTATTTGCTTGGAAGATGCCTTTATGCATAAAACATAAACATAACTGAGTAATATTAGGCTAGGTATTGTTTTTTCAGCAAGTGTAGTAGGACACGTAACAAAAGCTGATTGCCGCAAGTGAAAAGATGTAGTAACTAATAAATGTACAATCATACTGTAGATTATTAATCGATAAAGCAATTAAAGTAAATGTAACAACAAATCAACCAACAATATGAAAGATAACAGAGCAAAGTTTTTTTTTTCAATCAAATAAATACAGAAGAGATGAGTTTTCAGTTGCTTCTTAAATACATTGAGGGAGTCAGCATTTCAGACACTTGATACCACACAGAGACAACATCACCAGATACTGTTCCCTGGCACCTGCGTGGGTTAAAAGGAGTATAGCACTTCACTAGTGTCTCCGGATATACAGATGCTGACCCACTGATACTCTATAGGCAAGCATCAGGGATTTGAAGTTAATATGTGCTGCTACAGGGAGCCAATGTACTGCTCTGAAGAGAGGAGTGACATATGCCCATCTTGGCTGATTAAATACAAGACAGGCGACTGCATTCTGGACTATCTGCAATGACCTGAAAGCACATTTCCTACTCCTGCCAGAAGTGAGTTGCAGTAGTCCAGATACGACAATACCAAAGCCTGGATCAGAAGTTGTGCTGCATATTCGATCATATAAGGTCTGATCTTGTGGATGTTGTAGTGTGTGAACCCACAAGACCAAGAAACAGTAGAAATGTGGTCAGTAAAAGACAGCTGCACATCAATCACTACCCCAAGGTTGTGTTAGTGACAGTAAGCCAAGCTGTCCAGAGATGGGGAAATGAACAGACTGGTTTCCTGGGATCACAAGAATCTAATTTTTTACCATGTTGAGCTGTAGATGGTAGTCCTTCACCAAGGTTGAGATATCTGTAAAACATGGTAAAGATGTGTATAATGAGCATAGCACTGATAAGAGAACCCATTGGATTGGATGTTGGTGCCCAGAGAGGTGGTGTACAGAGAGAAAAGCAGATGGCCCAGCACTGATTCTTGCAACACACCTGTGCATGTCTGATGTGCCTTTGACAACTCTCCTAGCCAGGACACACTGTTGGATCTGCCCAAGATGTAGGACTCAAACCATCTAAAAGCAGTCCCAGTGATGCCAGGGTCAGGGAGGGTGGCAAGAAGGATGCTGTGGTTGACCGTGTCGAGGGCAGAGGAGAGATCTAGAAGGATCAGTGCTGATAACACGTTGATAGCTTCAGCAAATCATAGATGGTCGACCACAGTCAGTAGAGCTGTCTAAGTCTAAGGCTCTTGAAGCCGTGACTGGTTGGTGTTGAGCAGTCCATTGTGTATAAGGAAGGAAGTGTCCTTGTTAGAAATAGTACATTCAAGTGTTTTGGAAAGAAAGGAAAGGAGAGAGACAGGCCTTAAATTTTGGATGGATTGTGTGTTGGTTTGTTTGATAAATGGCATTATTGGAGCGTGTTTGAAGATGGTAGGAAATGTGCCTGAGCTGAGTGAAGTGCTAATAACGTGTGTAATTGCAGAAATGAGTGAGGGGGAGATGGCCTGAAGGAGATGTGAGAGAATAGGGTCAAGTGGACAGGTACTGGGGTAATTGTAGAGGAGGTAGGAAACATTAGTGGCAGAGAGTGGAGAGAATGTGGAGAATATTAGATGATGCTTGGGAGGAGGCATAATGGGTAGCAATGAGGGTGAGAACTGACTGCTGATAGCAGCCACCCTATCCTGAAAAAAAGGTGGCAAAGAAATCAGCGGACAAGGAGGCTGATAGAGGAGGAGGTGCTTGAGGGTTAAGAAAGGAGGAGAAAACAGAGAATAGAGAGTGTGTGTAGGTGGTGCTGTTAATTATGGTCTGACAGAACCTTAACTTAGTGTTGATAGTGGCAGAAAATGATGCAATGAGGGATTGGTACTTAGCCAGGTCTGCCTGAGTCTTTGACTTCCTTAATTTGTTTTAGGCTGTCCTGAGCTCAATATGTTGATTGAGGAGTGCTTCAGAAAGCCAGGGACAGGAGGGTCTTTTGCATGAAGACCTGAAAGAGAGAGGAGAAACATTGTGAAGACAGGAGGATAGAGTTTAGCCTAGTGTGTCTGTGCCAATATTGGTGTCAGAGGGGAGAGTAGAGGAGGCAATGGAAGAGAAATGGGTGGGAGAGAGGGAGCAGAGGTGATGGCAGAAGGATACAGTGGGGGGTGGGGAGAAGAATGAGAAAAGGGATGCAGCAGAGAGAACTAAATAAAAACAGTGGTCAGATGTGTGTAGAGGAGTAAGGCAGGAGCAGGGAAGTAACTGTTTCAATAGTGGGAGTACAGCTGCATAAAAGAACAAGGTCAAGCAGATTGCCTGCCTTATGAGCTGGTGGGATGTGGAGCTGTGTGATGTTGAAGGAGGAAAGAAGAGCAAGAAATTCATCTTTGGGAGGGCTGTTCAAGTGGATGTTCAGGTCCCTGAGAATTAAGTGGGTGGACATCATCTAGGAGGGAAGAGAACAGTCCATCTAGCTCATCAGGGAAGATTATGAGCAAACCTGGAGGGCAATAAATAACAACAATGTTCATGCCAGTTGGAAAATATACAGTAATTGCATGGTACTCAAAAGTAGTGAAGTTGCATTCTTTACCCAGAGGGCTGAATTTCCAGCTCTTAGACATAAGGATACCTGTTTTCCCACCTACCAGTGGAGCAGTAGGATTGAAAGAAGTTGAAGGCAGAGAAAAGTGCTGTCAGTATTAATGTATTTTCTGGTTAGATTTGTTATCAAACTCTATATTTATTTTTCTAGTATCAGAATGTAGTTTAAGTTAATTTGTTTTGGTTTCAATAGATGTGTTTTTCATATTTTTGATTATTGTTTTTTTTTCACATCTTCACGCACCCTTTTTTGTTACTTCGCGCCCCACAGGTTAAGAACCACCAGAGTGAACTAAAAAAGCGGGCCTCAAAGAAAGATGTTAAACCTATGTATAGACACACAAGGGACAGAGGAATCCGACCATGCGCTCAATATTCTGTATCTCATTCTACAGCATGTTTCATATTTTATTTGCTTTTGTTATTTATGCTGTTCCTTTGACTACTTTTTATGGTTAGCAATAAATACCATTATTCCCTTTCTTAAAGATGTGACTTCTACATTTTTTTTCTTTCTGTAGAAATGATGTACATGAAGTAATGTGTCAATTGGATGCAAGGGGGCTGCACAGATGGCAGCCAGGAAATTGCAAAATTCTGAGATGTCAGTACTCAACAAGGGCCCCAATCACACTTGATGGCGTGTCTTATATTGGTTTTGTTGTCTGTTATTTTCTAATGTTGATGATCCATATGATAAGAATAGAAAGTGCAAAACTGTCAGAGCTGAGATTTTTACAAGGTACTTTACAAGGTACTGGAATCTGGATTCACCTGTGTATTGATGGGAATGTAGAGAGACAAGCTGAATCAAAATTAATTATACTTATCAATACTTTTCTGTTTGTGAATTTATATTCTGTATGTAGATATTCAACACATGTTATATGGCTACATGCATGGACCTCTAGTCGGAATCCAAATTTCATTGCTAGACATTTTCTTGATGCTGTGAAAACATAAAATGGTATATTATTTTCTTTACTTTCTTTTCATTTTAGTTTCTAAAATAAATGAGTTTCTTTAGCTGCATATCATTAGAACATTTTCTTAGTATTTTATAAAGTACTTTTCTGGCTGTATGCTTTAAATTACTGAGTTTTATTTATTTATTTTTTAATCGCTATGGCTGTAGGTTGTCTATGCCTTGTGAATCAGATAGGGGTTGTGAAAATTCTTTAGCTGCCACTATACAGATGACTTTTTAGATACCATCACCCTGAAAGCTTATCAGGAGTTAGCAGTTTAAGATATGGGAAGTCTATACATAATCAAAAATTTTAAAAAATGATCAGAGATGGATTTATATTTAATTATTGTGGCTTTATCTTTAAAGGTGAAAAAATTGTGTATGGTAGGAAAATGCATACGCTTTCAACAATTACTGCATCATAATATAATATGCTACATGACTACATCCCTTGAGAATGTTTAATGACAAAGTTTTAAATTACTGAATTAAAATGTTGGGGAAAAAAATCACCCATATTACTGTACTGCGTTTTTATTTCTAAAAGCAAGTGGAGTACTTCAATGCATACCTAAAAAAATAATGGATATCTTTCTGGCAGAAACATTTTGAGGTGTGCAATACAGATGTAATGTTTGTGTCTTTGATTAGATTATTTCTAATATTGTTTGCATGTTTTCCTCTAGTACACCTAACAAATTTTGACTTTTTGATAGGAAATGGTGGAAACTAAACTAATCCCATACATATGTTGTTATTGTACATTTATTAAAAAATATATATCTCTATATATATAATCCAGTATATATATGTTGTTTTTGTACATTTATTAAAATATATTTATATATATATAGTATATACAGTTTATATATATATATATGTACACTATATACATTGTTTACTGTCAAATAATGCAAAGAGTATGCAACATGTGTTTCGCCCTTATTTGGGCTCATCAGGTGTATACACTCCACTGCTCCCCTTACAGGAATCGAACCTCGGATTGTATGGTAACCACACATACAATCAGATCAGAACTCAGAACACGGATGCTATGAATGTAATTACTCTGATGTACAGGCTGTCAAATAAACAAACTACACACCGTGGCGTAAAGAGACTTTGTCTCTGACAATATATATATTATCACAGATGGCTGGGGCAGCAAGCCTGGTCAGGACAGTACCTCCCCTGGAATGCTAGATGGCAGCCCCCCTGGGTTGCATTGGGGCCACAGACATGGGATTTTGTAACTCAAACCTGCTGGGGTCTGCTGCCACCACCAGGGGGTGCTGCAGTGGTTCCTGAGCCTATGTGGGCTGTTTTTCTGCCACACCCAGATGTGCAGACTGGGGTGGGTTGTCAAAAAATTGGAGCACTTCCGGGTGGACTATAAAAGGAGCCAGAGTTGGGAGGAGGGAGACAATGCTTGCCGGTGAGAAGTGGTAATGAAGAAGAGATTATTTTTGCTTGTGCTTTTTGTCTTTGTGGGACTGTGTTGTGCCTGTGGGACACGGGGAAGACGCGCTCCACAAGTGAAGAAAAGAAAAGTTTATTTCTTTTACATGTGCCTCCCGTGTCTGTCTGTATCAGATCAGTGCTTATATAGCGCCCTTGTTATTATATATATATATATATATATATATATATATATATATATATATATATAGATATATTGTGGAAGCTGGCCCGCATGTCACCCACAACACGTTTATTTACACTAGTATTTACAAAAGTGCACCACAAAACCCCCAAAAGTCCCCAAAGTCCTGGCCACAACAATGCCTTCTTCACTTCAGGCCGTCTCCTTGCCTCCTCCAGTAGGCTCAGTCTACTCCACTCCCGACTCTCGCCCTGAATGAAGGGAGGCGGCCCCTTTTATAATCACCCGGATGTGCTCCAGGTGGGTTCCGGCAGTCACCCGTCGACACACCCCTGTGTGGCGGAAGTGCCGGCTACATCCCCGGAAGCACTCCGGTGTCCCTCTTCTTCCCCAGCACTTCCTGGTGTGGCGGAAGTGCTGAGGTCCAGGGCTCCCAAGGCACGGGAACGCCCCCTGGCGGCAACCACGGGCCCGTACAGGGTGGAGCTTCAACACTCTGTGCCCGTGGCCCCCAAAGCAACCAGGATGGCGGCCCCCAAGTGATCCAGGGTGCACGTAGACCCTCCTCCGGTCCCTCAAGGCGTCCCGGCCGTGTCGTTGCCCCTGGCATCCCTGACAATATATATATTGTAATAAACAGAAAACAAAGCATAAAGGTTTGGGGTTTTCATGGCCACGTATACTGTACAGTTTGCAAAAGTTTTTCCAAGGTCAGTGATTTAGCATATAGCATTACAACAGACAGTGTGCATATGATGAGGGGGACCATTTATGGAGTGGGACCGGAAACTGATGAATGGAATGGGAAGGAACCGAGGTGCTGTATGGGAGCCATGACGTCATCAGAGGTGGACCAGGGAGGTGAAGGAATGTGAATGTGGTGGCGTGTGGTTAGGGAATTCCATGTGGACTATGGCAGCATTGTTTCTGCCTTTCTGCGAAAACAAAAGAGAGGCTAGTACCCTGCCTTTGTCCCCTGGCACGATATGTTACACTGCTCACTGGGTCTTTACGTGGCTCCCTATGCGCATGACAATATATAACAAATATCATCAAGTTAATACATATATGCAGCATATATGTAAATGCCTATCTCTTTATTATTGATTGATATTTTTCAATTTTAAAATTACATTTACATAATGGAGACTGGGCTCTTGTTTAAAGAAAAGGATGAACAAGAAATAGATTATTTGATTAGATAACCTCATGGAAAAATTCAAATGCATACAGCAGCAGAAACATAAAAAAGGACACAGACTCACAGGACAAATAAAACAGCCAACCAATCAATCAACCAATCAATGAATAAATAAATAAATAAATAAATGTCTCAGGAGAAAGCATTGAATTGCCTGATAGCACTGGGCAGAAAAGACCCCCCAGTGGAGGTTCTTAGCATGCAGTGGTGGAATGAACCTGTGGCTAAAAGTGCTCCAAGAGAGCACCACCTAGAGGGGACGGAGGAGATTTTGCATGATGGCATCCAATTTTGCCACCATCATCTTTTCTAGTCTAGGGTTTGCCCTGTGATGGAGCAGGCTTTCCCTGGTAAGTTTCTTCAGGCATTGTGCTTCTTTTAAGCTCAAGTTGTTTTCCCAGAATACATTGAGCTCAAGTTGTTTTCCCAGAACTATTTGCTTGATATATCTTATTTGCTTGACATTCTATTTTATGCTAAATCTAATGTTTCAGAAGCTGTTAATTACTTTTATGGCTATTTATGTTAATATGCAATGACATATACATTTTTTCCTTCCATAAAGTCCACCACCAGCTCTTTTGTCTTGCTGATACTGAGTTGCAAGTTGTTGTCCCTGTACCACAAGATAAAGTCCACCACAATCTTCCTGTACTCAGACTTGTCTCCATTTTTAATGCAGCCTATGATGGAAGAGACATCTGAAAATTGAAAAATATGACGTCAGTGTATCTCCAAAAAAAGGTGCTTTTTTTGTGAAAGACCTTATGAAGTAATCAATAAATATGTTGTATTTTTGGTCTTTATAATGGTACATTATTTTGCTGTACTACTAATATTGGCCTACCTATCTATATGAAATCTAACGTCACATAGGAGTCCATTTTTCCAGAAACTTATGTTTTCCTTTGCATCCCATATACTTGTGTGTAGGTTATTCGGCGTTACTAAATTTGGATGAATATAGTGACTGTGTGTACCTGTATGAGAATACAATATTTCTGCCATGTTATTCATGGTTGCTTGTGTTCAGTGACACTAGGATAGTCTATGGTTGTCTACAACACTATAAAACAGTTTAATAAATAAATGGCAAAAGTTTTTATAATTTTCCTTTTTTTCAGACACTGTGTCCAGTATTGCTTTAAACCACTGATTGAAAACAGCTTTACTCTGAGTGCATTGAACAGAACAACCACGGGATTCATACGCAAGACTCTAGCTGCAGGACCATTTCAAAAACCAGACATGCTTTATTTTTTGTCCTGCATTCAGTTATCTAGAAAAAGTAGTCAAAGGAAAAATATAAATAGCATAAGAATAAATAAAATATGAAACATGCTGTAGAATTAGATACAGAATACCGATAGCACTGTCAGATTCCTGTGAAGTCCCTTATGTGTCTATAAATAGCTCAAACACCTTTCATTGGTGGTCACTTTTTTAGATCACTGTAAGATACAAACATAATTTAATTAATTAACTTAATGATTGCTTCCATTATCAAGTATTCAATAATAATAGTACCTCAACCGCAACAAAAATTTCATTCTCAGGTGGTGAGGTAAAACAATGTCTAACATTTGTAATTGGAGGAACAAACTTATATGATGTAGTCATCTGTTGCATTAATTCAGAAAGAAATACATTATCTGGGGGGAAATGTGCTAAAAATCAATTAGCATATTGTTTGTTCTACCAGAAATTAATTTACAGACTGAGAAAAATATTAATGCTTAATACCGAACTAAGTTTTTACACAATACTTTACACATTGAGTGAACCATTTACAACAGAAAATGGTATAATGACATTTGGAATTAAAAATGACTATGAATGTTGTTTCCCAGAGTATACATTTTTAATCCTATACCTTATGAAAAAGTAATGAAAATATTTAGCTTATTATGTTTTTCCTCCTCCAAACGCGTCAATTACTTTAACCATCTCCTACTCCCTTGCTTGAATAAGCTTCTGATAATATGCAGACCTATAGCATGAAACATTTTGATACTAGAAAATATACATATTTTACAAGCTATTTACAAATTTTTAACACTAATAAATTTGAAGCAAACAGTGTGCAAAACATATTAACTCCTTATGGGATAATCATTGTGAGGTGAGCTTATAAATTAAATTTAAATTACATTACAATAGTATTATTAAGGCCAGTAACTTATGATCAAGGTTTTATATTCCAATGACATGTGGATCTGTGATACAAAACAAGATATGTGCAATAAAGCAATACAAAAATTACATTCTGAACAATAAATCTTTTTGAAAAAAAAAAAAAACATCTTTGTAGATGGCCATGCATTTTGTTAACATGACTTTCACAAGAAAGTATCTTTTTAAGTATTTTCAACAACTGGCAAGTGGGTATACTATAGATAAAGTATGACATGTGGCTCTGTGATACAAAACAAGATATCCACAATAAAGCAACACAAAAATTACACTTGAACAATAAATCTTACTGAAAAAAGGGAAGGAGAGCGGAGGTAGGTGGGATGATAGATTTTGTCAAAGGACAGAATGCTGACGCAGTTTTCCTCATAGGGAGGAGGAATATTTTGTCGAAAAATGGATCCCGCTTTGGCAGAAGTAGTAGGAAGTATTTACTGTATTTGAAATAAAAATTCACAATGGAAAGATGATCACAATGGAATAAATAAATTGATAATAAGAATAATTGACTTTTAACATTCAGGGATGTCACTTTAATGTCTAGAAATTACATTTAACTATTAGGCACCATATTTAACATTTACACTTGACATGCCATATTCTGCTGACTTTTGTTATTTATAGTATATTTAACATTTGTTATTTGCTCGGTCTTTGACTTAAAGATTGATATTTATAGAAACCATTTTCTCTCAAAGTGAAATATTCTCTATTCACAATTAGCATTTAAAAATAAAGTTTTTGTAAGTTGAGTATGGCATTTTCTAACTACATGTTACTATTTAACTTGAAATTTGCCGTTTAAGCTCAGCAATTATCATTTACAGTTGTATTTGAAAGTGAACTGATCCATTTACATTGGACATTGGTTATTTTAAGTATAAAAAGACACACGTTTGGACAGAGAAACTTATGTAATATTTGACATTCTGTAAGCGTAAAAATATACACAAAAAAGATTTTAATTGATTTGAAGTATATGTTGACAAGCATTGTTTTCGAGGAATTGTTCTAGCATCTTCCCAGTTCTTTATGGTCTTACACTTTCCCTAAAAGGTCTTATATATGCTGACAGGATGTAGCACCCCCAAGCAGCTCCAGTCTGTGCATGCTGACATGGACATGTATGCAATGATTGGGAATATGTGTTACTTTTTTGTGGAAGGTCTATACACGGACTGCCCCTGTCATTTCTATTTGGTAGCTCCTTGCCAGTCAGGCCACCAATTACATTGACGACTCCACAAAGGTGCACCACTATTGTCTGTCACAACTCTTATTTGTTTTATTGTAGTCAATATAATGTGACTTAATTTAAGCCAAACATTCAATTGGGCATGCCAATGATAAAAGAGTACTAAAGAATAATTTTTATTGGGATTGTACAATTAGATGAAAATGTGATTTTTATTTAATCTGAGCTACATAAAATTGTTTCAGTTTTGAATTATCCAAAAACCTTTAATCTGTATTAAAAATAGTAGGAAACAGTTTACTCATTTATCAAAAATGTTAGAGTAGCTGACTGAATGCTTTGCCCAGCAATGCAGAACCACCCACACATGATTTCAGCTTTGCCTTACCTAGAATTTTTTACTTTTTCTAAAGTAATGAATGCGTGGGTGGACTGCTAAATTATTTCTGATAATCTTACACCCTCAGCACATTAATGTCATGCCATGTCATTTGAATGCTATTTCCTACAATTCTTTTTACATAAAATGTAATTTGAGATATACATTTATCATAAACTATTATATATATATATATATATATATATATATATATATATATATATATATATATATATATATATATATATATATATATATCTGCGGTGGGTTGGCACCCTGCCCGGGATTGGTTCCTGCCTTGTGCCCTGTGTTGGCTGGGATTGGCTCCAGCAGATCCCCGTGACCCTGTATTCGGATTCAGCGGGTTAGAGAATGGATGGATGGATATATATATATATATTATTATACATTATTTACATATATTTCAGAGACATTGCTTTAGGTTAATCAATGATGCAAAATTCTCTTCATGCCACTGAGTTTGGGTGTATCATTGTGGGGCTGAGTGTCCTGTAAGATGGACTAGCGTCCTAGGCAGTACTGCTTCCTGCTTTAAATGAAATACTACTTGAATGGACTCTGAGTCCCTTCAGCTGTGAAACGTAATGAACAGTACAAGAAAATGCCCAGCCCAGTCCTTCACAAGGCACAATCCTTTCCAGACACACATAGTCACAGCAAGATAATTTGAAGTGAGGTAAGTGGATAATGTTACCTTCTGTGCCACTGAAATTTTCTTTTTTTCCCTTTTAAAATAATTACTTATATTATCCACCCCAAAATCAAAATAGCTGCTATCCTAAAGATAGAATTTTCAGCTATTCAAAATAAATTGGCAGATTAATTCTATCCACTGTTCACAAATTCTGTCTTCTTATATAATACGCTGCTGTGGCTGTTTATTTGTCTGTCCAGGAATTTAATTCCCCTGCAGCTCTAAAAACCGTGTGACCTATTGACCTGAAATTTGGTACACATATACTACATGACCTCTACTGTCTGCTTTTGAGGTGATGATTTTTATTACTCTTTTTATTTTTTTTTTATTTTATTATAGAATCAACTCTCGGCAGCACACAGCAGGGCAGCCATGTGACGCATGTGTACAGGTGCTGTTCTCATTCCTACTACCTTTGCCGTCACTTCCTCTACCTCTTCATATCTTAAATCATTCTTGAGGCAGATTGAACACTTAAGTGCCAGCTTAAGTGAAAAATGAAGAAAAACATACTAAGTAATTAAAACAGAAACACTGACTTAATCAGTTTTAACGCGAAAAGATGCCAACAAAAGAAGAGGAGTAGCAGGCTGCTAGGGTGGAGAAAAGAAGAGCTGCTCAGGAAGCAGCAAGCGCATCAACCTCTGAGCAAATGAATGCTAAACGTACAGAGAAAGAGGATGAAAACTATGAATGCTCAAGTCAACTGTATTCACTGCATGTTATCGTGCAGTACGTTGTTACTGGTGTTATTATATTTTACCTGTAGTAGTTAAATCATCAAGATGTTATCAACTGTTATCTCAGTTGTCTTCATTTAGACAGTTGTGTATTTGTAATACAGACTTTAATGAGGCATAAACTCTTTTTGACTGAAATGAAATTTGACTCATCTAGTAAAGAAAATATAATGGTTGAACCCATTTAGTGCAGTTCAGAGAAGTGATACTCTTGCACATACTCATGCACACAGGTCCAATTCTGAATCGCTAAATACTTGGCAAAAGGCTGATGGAAACACCCTTTTAAAAACTAGCACAGACATGAGAAGTATGTGGAGACTCTACACAGCCAGTGCCTCATTATTTAAAATGAAAGTTGAATCAAACTCTGAATGAGGGCATGAGTTTTGAAAAGATTTAAAACTGTTTGAGCTACAGAATTGTTAGACATACAGAAGCAGAATAAACAAAGGACAAGTCTGTGTATTTTTTTATTCATTTGTACCGTAGTGCCTCTATATGTATAACTTGTGCCACATTTGGTGGAGTTTAGCTCCAGTAACATGTAATACATAAAGATGCATGTGTTTATGTTTGTTTGTCCAGATTTAACCTTCACCACATTTGGCACAGATTGCCCATTTGTACATGTTTTGTTACAAAATTGAGTCTGTGCCTCCACACTGGGTGTCACTAGCTACCCTTACTAGTACAGAATAATAATTGATTTGAAAACACGCAGTAAAATCTTTTTTTGTTGAGAATTTGAAATTTTACAGGATTGCCTGAATTTTTTTTTACAACATTAATTCATGTAATGCACCAGTTTCAAAACAATATAATTTATTTGTAAGTATTAACATAGAATCCCAAAGAGTATGATATGAGTCATATTAAATTGACAGGGTTGCCAAAAACAAAGTATGGCATTTAATTTGATTTAGGAAATACAGAGAGCAGATCATTATTGTTTACAGTACTTTTTAAAAAATATACCAGACTCCCCTTTGATATGGCATGCACTAGTGGTTATAATTATCATATTGCAGGATGTAGGTTTAGACAACTCCAGAATGTAAAACCCTTGCTATATTAGGTTTAAGGTTTAAGAAGCAACAAGCAGTTTACAAATACTATTTCCTGTACTCATAAAGTGAACAAGAGCTTGAGTAAATGGATGAATAGATTTAAACTAGCCAACCCACGGCGTACCATATGCCGCATAATCAGGCTGGTTTTTTAATGATTTTTAAGCACAGGGAGAAAATTAACATTTGAAAAACCGGAAATGTAACAAATCAGCAAGAAAAGCAACATTGTAACAATGCACGGAACGAACCAACACACAATCGTCTGTGCGGCGATCAGGCACGGAGGGTGGAACGGGAGGAGAGGAGAAGGACGTCCACTCTGCTGCCTCCGTCATGCTAGTCTGCTGATTTCTCGTCCAGTATGCACTGCCTGCTCATGTGCCCAACTCCAACTCGTCACTCGAGTCGTTGTCGTTTGTGCACAGTCCAGTTGCAGCTGTGACTCACGTAGACTTTTCATTGCTCTGTGTGGTTTTGGCTGCCTTTCTATATATAATCAACCAAGACACCCGACCATGGTGGTAGCGAGGTGGGAGGGCGGTGTGTACAAAGTGCAGGAGCATCTAAGAAGACGCATGTTTGTCGCGGATGCGAATTGCTGTATGTAGCGTGTAAAACAGTTTGCTAAGGTGCACGCGGTTGTGCGTCGTAACCGAAAACTCGGTTTTTAAAGACTGGTTACTTCATTGTGTATACTACTGTAGGTGAATGAAAAGATGTAACTCTGGAGAGGGCAACATACAATACAGCGTTTTACACGCTGCATACAGCGATTCACATTTGCAACAAATTGTTTTACACGCTGCATACAGCAATTTACATCCGCGACAAATATGAATCTTCTTAGATGGTGCTGACGCGTCCACCCACACTCTTGAAGCACACATACTGCCTGGTCATGTGCCCGCTCGCAAGAGCAACTAACAGAGACTCGCCCACCAACTGTAAGACCATGGGATACCCCTCGCAAACTGCTCTACACGCCGCATGCAGCGATTCACATCTGCAACAAACAAACTGTTTTACACACTGCATACAGCGATTCACAGCCGCAACATGATTTTTCTTAGATGGTCCTGTCGCGTTCACCCTCGCACTCGAAGCATACACACTGCCTGGTCATGTGCCCGGTCACAAGAGCAACTGACAGAGACCCGGCCACCGAGTCTAAGACCATGGGAAACCCCTCGGAAACTGTTTTACATGCTGCATATAACGATTCACATCCGCGACAAACTGTTTTACATGCCGCATACAGCGATTTACATCCGTGACAAACATGCCTCCTCCTAGATTGTCCTGCCGTGTCATGTGGTGCCTCTGTGTGAACCGGACAGAGAAGGTCAGCTGCTGAGAGAGCGTCTCGACTGTTGCAGGGCCTGCATTGGTGCAGCAGGTGAGACGGTAATGAAACAGAGGCACAGGGCTTATTGGTTTTTAAAGACTGCTTCCTTCATTGTGTTTTAACCTCAGTTTTAAATGATTTTTTTAAGGATCCCATGGGATACCCCTCGCAAACTGTTTTACATGCTACATATAGCGATTCACTTCCGTGAGAAACATGCATCTATGAACAGTCAACGTGGCACAGAGCTGCATGTGCATGTGGACTCTACGACAGACGAACATAAATGACGCCATTTTTCCTGTGTCGTCGCGTCCGAGTTGGTGAGCGTGGTTCTGAGAGTTGTCGTCGTATCCAATGGTCTTAGAGTTGGTGGCCGTGGCTCCTTCCTGCGTGCGCCATGGGCGTCTCACTTGTCAGCGGCTTAGTGAATCCACGCCCCTTCCGCCGTGCTTTCCATGGTTGTCTTGCCTTAGTGAATTATATATATAGATGTTTATTCTTTATTGTAAGTTTTATATCATCTAGTGTATGCTTTGATATAAAATTATGTTAGCTATACATTCAAGAGCCTCCTGGTGTCTGGACGTGGTACTTCTTACATTTGTATTTTCTGTCGTAGTGATCAATTGTTATATTTGTTGATAATGTGTCGTAATCTTCTTTTAACTGCAAATTATCTTGTGATAGCACACTCTATTTTGATAGCTATGTAAAATAAAGAATTTTGACTGATATTTAATGTAATGTATTGATCTGATGTATTTCCCATATATTAAAGTATGTATTTCCCATATATTAAAGTAAAACCTTTCAATTTGAGGTTTGCGGTAGCAAAGAGTATATTTGCTAATTTTTTTTAAATTGCAATAGCTGGTGTGAATGTCAGCAGGAGACTCCCTTTCAGGATAATCCCTTTTAGGAGTAGGCACGGACCAAGACATGATTTCAAAAGGAAACCTGAGGGTTAAAGGAGGCCACACCCTGGACAGGACATTAAAAACTGTTGGAGGAGATCATCAGGTTAGGGTTTAGTCCTTCAGGCCTCACAGAGGAGCATTGGGGTCACCGCCTCACTCCGGCAACACAATTATGGGTGTTTGCCCCTATAACAGGGCAACTGTATGCCTCTGAAGAACTTTGTCTTCTTTAATCTCAGTAGAATATAAGGATTTATAGTAGTCTCTAAATGTGTGCATTATATTTTTACGGTCAATGATTTTGTCTCCGTTTGTGCTGGTAATTTTTGGAATTGCATTGCGAAATTCTTGCTTGTGGATTTGTTGCGCTAAGATCTTATTAGCGTTCTCTCCATGTTCATAGTAATGATGCCTTGATTTATAAATGAGTTGTTCAGTTTCTTTAGTTGTTAAGAGGTTGAGCTCTGAATTCAGAGCCTGCCTTTTCCTATGAAACGTCTCACTTGGACACCTGGCATGTTCTTGATCTATTCTAGTAATTTTGTTGATTAGCTCTGATACCTTCTTGGTTTCCAATTTATATTTGTGGGAAAGATATGAGATCTGTCCTCTTAAGAAGGCCTTCAGGGTTTCCCAGAAACCTCTGAGGGTGTATTTGTCTCTAAAAAATTGATTTCCTTGAATATTAATTCTGAACAGTTCTAATTTGCTAATAAAAGTGGTTTAAGATGCCATCTGCAAAATGAGTATGTGGGGCATAGTGATTTAGCTCCAAAATCAAGGGGGCATGGTCATAAATAACAATAGAACTTTAACCAGGAAGTACTTCATGACTGGCTAGTTGTCCAGTGCCCTGCAAGTTTTCCTGGTCCCCTCTTTAAAAGTATCTCCTTTTCCTCAGCAGGTAAGCTTGTAGATGAGAGAGCAGATCAGACAATGACTCTCCTGGTTAAGAGGAGGAAGGAATGACCACAGATCTGGAGTGAGGCAAAGAGGTAGGAAGATATCTGTGTTTAGTTAGGCCCAAAAAAAGGGCATAATTCTTTTCGTTGTATATACATTTATCTTATATACTGTATTTTCCTTCCATTATACGCTGCCTGGCATACAAAGCTTCTGTTAATAAACTCTTCTATTTTGTTTACACATTGTCCTGGGTTTTGGAGTTGCTCAGGATCACCCCCTGCAGGTGGGTCATTGCTTCACTATCCCACTTTTAAACCAGATTTTGCCTGTAGTAGTATCATTCATTCAGAGTATTGGTGTGTCAGGTTTCTAAAACTGTGTAGGAAATTTATATTTAATTTCTAGGAATTTTTAAAATGGTCCAGCTTTTGGAAATTATATGTTACATTAGTGCAAATTGTACAAAAGATAGTATTATAATATTAATATATTAGTTGCTAAACTAGAGGACTGTACATTAGAAGAAAAATGTAAAAGACAATACATATTAAAATGAATATGTACAATGACAGCATAAATATTAAATAACGTAAGAGAATTAGTAATAGGGCATCATGTAGCTCTAGGCACTTTCTTCATTTAGGATGCTGATATACTATGGACAGAAGCTCCTCCTCAGTCTTCCTGAACTGGTCTTTAGGTAGCGCCAGATTGTCTTTGACTGTAGCACAGAGACAACACCATTATTGGGACAGCTGGTATCTCTGATAATTTTCTTTGCCCTGGTCTGACATTGCTTGGTATATTATTGTGTATTATTCAGATGTCTTTGTCCATATTCAAATGTCGGTTTTTGTAAGAAAATAAGATCAAATACATTGAATTTTTAATCATTTTTACAAATGTCATTATCTGAGCATAACCCTCCTCCTCATCCACATTGTACACCAGCTGCTTTAGAAAGCTTGCATTGTATGAGTAAGTTTGAAAAAATTGTGGTTAGTTCAGAGCTAAACAGCACCATCCTCTGGCTGATTATGACTCTGGTAGGATTCCACCCAAAATGCAAAGCATACATGGTGGAATAATTTGACTGAAGTCCTGATTTCATTGAGATTATGATTAAGGAATTAAAAATTTCAGTTAAATGAGAAAATGAGAGGTTACATTGTGTATGCCTGCAGTAGGAAGAGTGTGTCAATTAATAACATTTATCTGATTATTATTTCAGTTTTATCTCAAAACATCAGTTTAGTGTAGGCTGCTTGACATAAGAGAAGTTCATTTTGTTTCAAGTTTCTAAACAAGCTATACCATTTGTTTGACAAGTATCCGCCTTGGAGTACAGCAAAGCTTTCAATGGCTTCACATAGCTGTAATTGATTTACATAGATTCACCAGGATTTAAACTATTTATTGGTAAAAAAGGCATTATTTCAAAAGTGATCCAGCATGTTATATATCACTATACAATTAACAATTACAGCATAATGAGCAAATAATAATCACTTCATGAAAAATATCAGTATGAGTGAATGAATGAACTAAAATCAGTGTCAGGATGACAGAGTGTATTGTATTGCTAACTTTTAATAATCCAGATCAATTCCAGAATACGATGCAGTTGTTGATGCTGATATTTATATACAACACAGTCCAGGGACTACCAACAGTGTAAATGCAGTTGTTTTGTGATGAGTTCTCATGAATTTATTCTGTGCTCTTTGTGATTTCTGTACATTTTAAACCCTTGCTCTTTTTTGCAACTTTTCCTTCTGGGTTGTGCATTTGGACTTTGTTTGCCTTTAGTTTGCTTATTTTGATGCCATTGCCTCTACATCTTTGGCCTCCTTAATATAGGCTCTTTACATTTTGTTTTTCATTTATAAAGATTTTTCATTAATCTTTTTGTTACTAGTTGGGATTTGACAGTATTTCCAGAACTAATAGGCATTGTTTTGGAGTTTTGGGACTTTTATGCTTAGAAATCTCTTCAGTTCATAATAAGCAGAGGATTGGACAGCATCTGAAAGAGTTAGTATATAAGACATCAGAGTCTATGGTTGGATCAGACTGTACTGCCTCTAGATGCAGAGACATGGTAAGAGCAGGAGCATAGGTTGTTAGGCATATCTTCAAAGTAAACCATTTATTGGAGCAGACAAGGGCATACTGTAACTATCAATAAAGGTGAAAGGCAGAAACCAGAGATGACGAACTGAAACAATATCATTAGGTTGGAAAGAATTTTTAAAAATCAGTTAAAAATCAGTTAAGATTTTCAAATTGTAGACTTGGTCATTGTCACCAAGTTAGATACAATTCAAAGTAAATGATAAATATAATAAAAAAAACCAACAATTCCCAGAGACACATGAAACACTGAAGATACAAATGAATAAAAAAAAAACATGTGGCATTTAGGAGACTGTGTCAGTAAATGCCTCCAGATTGTCACATAATTGTCCAATAATTACTACTGCTAAATTTCCTATCCAGCATGATAGGTAAGGCAAAAGTAAATTGAATAATGCAAAGAAAGGTATGATAAAAATGGATGGGACAGTAAAGGTGGCATGACTCTTGTCAAGAATTTGTGAATCTGGAAAAAAAAAAGAAATAACGATTCTGAATTTATTGAATAAATGGCACTAATTATTGGCAGATCTCATTATTGTTTCCTCAAGTCTGAAAATCCATTTACTAGATACTTACCTTTTTTTAAAGCTAGATGTTAAGGACAAATATTTATGGAATACTTTTAACTGTACAGTATTTGAGTGTGAGGCACAATTGCACTAATTGTAGTAAGACTAGTTGCCTTTAAATATATAATAATTATGACACATTTGCTATAGGACAGCATGCTGGCACTTATTGATTAGTATTACTGCCTCACAGGTCCCAGAGATTTGTTTTGGAACCCGGCCTGTTTACTGTTTGTGTAGAATTTGTATTTTCTCTCAAATGTGGACATTTCTCACAAACCTAAAATATGGAGGTTAAACTGAATCCCGTCTCTTTATGAGTGAGTGTGGAAGTGTGTCTGTAGTGGTTCATGTGTGTTTAATGATCCCATCTACCCAAAACTGTAAAATAGATTAAGTAGGTTAGATAATGTATGTGCAATCAAATTAAATAAGACATTCATCTATCTGGGCAGAATAATCCATTGACTAAAAACTGGTTGTTAAAAAACCCTTCTGCCTTATGATGTGGTCCTTTAGGCAAAGTTTGCCCTTCTGACTTAGCAAGTTATTTATGTTATTATATGACAATAATTTTATTAAGTCTGATTCCTTGGGAAACAGTGGACCTGTATCACGTCATCTGTCTCAATACAAACAACTGCTGCCAGTGAATAATACTCAGGTTAATCGACAAATACTTAATGATTTCTACACATATTAAACTAATTCTCTAACAGCAGATTCTAACTTGTTGGTTTATTTATTTTATTGGATGGCAATAAAGTCAGTTACATTTTTTTACCTTGGGAACCACATACAATACAATACAATACAATACAAAAAGTATTCTTTCATTATGTGTTGACCTAAAATTATGACACATTATCTCAGTGTTACCAGGTTATAAGCTAGAAAATTTCAAATATATTAGAAAAATATTCAAATATAAGATTTAACCTACAAGTGCACATGTGTTATAGCCATATACGATAATTACAACTTAAGTATAATCTGTGGACAACCCAGGTATCATAAACCATTATGGTGGGTTCACCTCCCAGAAAGTTCTGTCCTTTTGTTCTATGTTTTATGCCCTCTTTGATAACTATGCAAACATCCACAGTAAGCTGTGTGTGAGCATGTAACTTAACATCAGCAAAACCAAGGAATAAGTTGTCAATTTTCTCTTTGCCAAATACCCTCTATGTCCGGTCACTATTCAGGGAGTGACTGTGGAGTTGGTGAAATTGGTGCACTGCTATGTGGTCTTGGGAGTCGACATCAATGAAATGCAGGACTGGTCTCATCAACACAGTGGAGTAATTTTTTAGTAGTAGTGACATTATTTACATCTCTCTGTTATATAAAAATATACAGTACTTCAACTTTTTGGAGATGAGACTTTTTGGAAGAGAGATTTTTTCAAGTCCCACGAGACAAGAACCATGCTCACTATCTACTCACCTCTCATTCGTGTGAATGCTATCGACAGACACAGTTCCTGTGCTCTCAGCTCTTAAAAAGGTTTACATTTTCATTCTATTAGTTTCCTTCAATGTAGTCCTTTTCTGGACAATAATTTCATACCTTCTAGATAAAACGTCAAAGACTAAGCAAAGAAGAAAGGGCAGCATGTCAAACAGAGGCCTAAAAGCGTTGGAGAGTAAAGAATTCAAGAAAGAACAATAATAATCTAAGTGCAAATTCGGAAAATAAAGAAAGTTATAATCAGCCCGGACCAAGTGGAACTGAAAACCTAATAGGTCCAAGCGGGGGCGGAAATTAAAGACAAGGAGTAGAAGACAAAGTCGAACGTTGTAAAGAGATTAAAAAATGTTGGTGCGATACACATGCAAAGCAGGTTAGAGATTATGAAAGTACTAAAATTCGAAAGACTCAAAAAACTGATAGTGAAGATCGCATTAGCGTTAACAAACAAATTATTATGCGGTGAAACAGTGAAAAGAGATAGAATATACGGACATACTGTAGGTGATATGACAGAAGTATGTAGATATTGTTTGGCCTTAAAGTTTAAGTCGGAGACTTGTAGATCATCTTATTCGTGTTGCCATCAGGGAAAAGTAGTGTTTCTTCCCAATGAAGAGGCGTATCGACGAGAAATAAAATATTTATTTGGTGAAAGTGAAATCCACAAACACTACTGGCAAAATATCCGAATCTACAATAATCTGTTCACATTTGCACCATTCAATGCTCAAAACGTAGATTTACATGATTCAGGGCCATACGCTATGAGAATCTGTGGTCCTGCAACAATTAAAGCTACTACAAGTTTTATTTTAAAGAAACCACAATATGGTCAGGTTTATATTTATGATCACAATGCAACTTATAATCAAAAGAGTTAAACAATTGGATGTATTACAAATTCTAAAGTCAATAATGGATACAAATCCATACGTCCAAAATTATCGCACTTTACACGAAATTTACCTGAAAAACACAGACAAAGAAGTTTTCTTGGATTTCTATATGAATCTGAAAAATCACATTCACATATATAATAAACCAACATGTGACAAATTGTCAGCAATACTAGTTTTGAAAGACAGAGATATTAAAGACTAGGGGGCTTTGCCCCTGCTCACTTTGCTCATCAACCCCCGTGTTTGGTTTTCTGGATACACATTTGTAAGATTTTTTTTTTCTTTGAATTGTTGCTATTTCATTAGTTTCACTTTTATTTCAGAACTTCTGTAAAAACAATATTTGGAATCTTTCGTGTCCCAATTTAAATGAGGTCTGTGAGACTTGTGTTGAATGACTTTGTACCATAATTTAGGATAGGTTTCTCTTTTTGGAATTTCAGCACAGACAAAACGATCCACATCATCAGCAGTTAATAATTGGTTTTGTAAAGTAACCAATAAATGCATGTGAGTTAAACCCCGTTTTTGTAATTCTCTGACTTAAACTAATTTCCTTTTGTTTGCGTCAATCTGTACTATCTTTTTTTGATACTGTAGCGACTGACATAATAAAGTGTCACAAAAGTTCTACTTTAACAATCGCCAACTGCGTAACCCCAAACACAACTTTCAAGCACCCTCTCCAACCCCTCCTCCCACGGGTCTCACCTCCCCTTTACCGCATCAATCAGCACCCAGCTATCAGTCTTCCGTGCTGTACTCTGCCCTCCCTCGATCTGACCTAACAGTCACTTAAAACAAAAAAGGCTTCAGCTTGGCTGGGACCCTACAATACTTTCAAATTTTACTGCTTTCATATTCTGTACCTTTCTCTGCATATGTATCGCGCCTTGGGTCTCTTTTCTCCACGCTGCTCTTTCTTCTTTGCTGAGAGCACAGGATCTGTGTGTGCCATGTGACTTTACATGACTGAATGTTTTGATGGCTGTCCGTGCTCTTATTTGATAAGAAGGGTGTGCCTTGCAAGAATCTTATGTTGCACATCCCTGCGAGACTGCCCTGGGACAATTTCTTGGCACCAAGTCTCATGTTTATGGTCCCCGTGAGACACCCCGTGGCCAGTCTTTTTTGTCTCGCGGGTCTTTTAAATGTCTTCCGAGAACTTCCGAGAAGATCACGTATCGTTGCCTTGCTTTTCCATTCCACGATTTTTTATATATATATAGAGAGAGAATTGATATTTGTGTTTATCCAAAAGCAAAGCACGATTCGTTGCAAGCGGCAGATCTGGGAAATGACTAGTGCATTGTGCCCGCACGGAGGTTTGTGAGCGAAGCGAGCAGGGGACTGAGCACCCTAGTGTTCTACAAATTAATGATGTCCAATGAGATTTTCTATACTACTGTGTGCTGGGTTGGTAAAATTACTTCAGGAGTGGCTCAAAGGCATGGACAGTTATGGGATGCCCTCTCCACTAATTGAAGGTAATAGCAGATGAGAATGAAGGTGAAACTGAGTGCCATTATGAACAATCCTCTGCATCCTCTTTCTGATACACTATCATTAGCTATTTTCAGCCAATGACTTATTCAATAGAAGTGTATTAAGAAACGCTAATAGAACTACTTTGTACCTACAGGAATGTGCCTTTACAATGCCTCATTGTGATTGTGACTGCTCTTTTATTTTAGGAAGTTTTTTATTCTTTTAAGTAATTCTGGAATGTATTTTAGGATGATCATTGTTCTTTGTTATATTTATTTATTGATTGATTGAACTTCCATAAAAAGCTTAATTGGACTTTTGGACAAATAAAATGCTTTCTAATGTAATCTAATCTAATATCCAAATGAACTTAAACACGAAAATGTCTCACTGTACTAGAAATCACAATTAAAGATAAAGGGTTGGGGCACCAAATTGTGTTCCCTGTACATTACTGCACATACACACAAAAAACAAAGATTGACAAAAAACATCTTTGCAGACAGGAGTCTGCAATAATCTTTCCAGACTGAGGAAAGACAGTGGTGCTGCCAGTTTTGAAGCCAATTAGGTGGAATGGGCAGGATCTGGGGCCTGAAATTGGAAGTAACACCAAGTTCTGTTGGACCATCATTCTCTGAATCTGCTGAGAGAGGGAGAGGAGATGCATTAGGAAGCACTACCAGCCCTCAACTCAGAGTGTAATTGAAAGTCAACAAGACCTGAAGTTGTTTCCTAAGTGTGTGTGTGTAACATCACCTACAATGTTAATTCTCAGTTATTACCAGTGCTTATGTAAAAAACAAATAGTTTTGGATAGGTTATAGTCACGTATGAGGGATGTTCAGTAATTTACCTACCAAAGTATAATGTATTTGTGTTAAAGTTCTGAACTTGACACTCAAGATCAGAACGTGGTTTGGCATTCCACACATGCAGTTTGAGCTCATTTGAGCTCATTTCATATCAAACACAAATACCTGCAATTCAACAGAGAATGTGACAAACTTGGAGTATTGTTCCATCATTAAATATTTTACAAAGTAAGGGAAGAAGCCAGAGGTAATCCATGAGAATTTGAATACTGTGTAAGTAGTTCTCTCATGAAAAGCAGATATACATACAGACAGACAGATATTGGATTTTGTATATGGAGAGATGAACCAGATATTTCATCTGGCACATTGTCCACAGTCATCCTCATTTTATGATGTCAAATTTTAGTTCCAAATGGGTTTCCCAAATAGAGACACTAGATGAGAAATCAAGTTGCCAGGAATTCAGTCACGAGAAGATTGACCTTCTTAGAGAAAATCCCACTGACTGTTTTGTCATAAATTATATCGCTGATGAAATGTGGGTTCATCACCATGACCCTGAAGCCAAATAAGAACCCATGCAATGGAAGAGTAAGAGCTTCTCAGCCCCCTTCAAGAAATTTTATGTGTAGCAGTAGGCCAGAAAAGTTATGTCGAATGTTTTCTAAGGTAAAAAAGACATTGGAATTCATACCAGACAAGTCAATCTACACTTCCACACTGAAGTCATTACCTGAGGCCATTGAGGGAAACTGTTGGCAGACATGTTGCTGCCCCTCAGCAATGCATCATCCTGCAAATCCCAAAAACTGAAGACAGCAATCAGGGAATGAGGGTGAAATAAGTACATGCTTATGGAAATTGATGACCTTTTCAGCATATTTGAACATGGTGTATTCATTCTCATAATCTTAATAAAAAAATGCAGATTTGTCATGTGAAAAAATTAAGAACACCCCTACAGCTATCACCACTTCAGATCCATAAAAATACAATCAGGCATTCCAGATTAGGGAGTATGCAGGTGGATCCTGTATCATTTAAACTGCAGATATCTAGGGTCTAGTGTTCTCTTTGCTATTGACACGTGTGGTGCTGCCATGCCAAGATCAAATAAGCTCTCTAAGGGTTTCATAAAGAAGGTTATGGATGCCTATGATTATTGCAAAGTATTCAAAAAGGTAACCAAATTATTTGAAATCAATTATTCTGTTGTAAAAGAAAATCATCTACAGGTTCAATCGATTTCAAACTACAGCTAATGAAAATGATGAAGATTCAACAAATTATGTAATGATAGTTGGATACACTCACCAACAAAAAACAGTTCCAGCCTAGACAAGTACAGTAAACCACTTTTTATGTGACAGGTATGGGCAATCAACATTTACATTACTGACTAATGAGGTAACAAAGTATTTTCATGTAATAAATGCACCACACTTCCTCACACCAGTCAGGAGTCTATATGAGCTATGACGAAGGAATGAAGGAACTGAATCCTTTTAGTTTAAATAAAATGGAGATTAAGAGATGACATATAGTAAGTGATCAGCATGATCAAGGAAGTTACTTAAGTGTAGGTCACCTCTTCCTGTAAAAGGATTTCTTCAACATGGGGGCTAAAAGGAAGATGGGGTAAATTTTGTAATATGCAAATATTAAAAAGTATTTTTTTACACAGAGGTATGTAGATACATGTAAGTTACAAAGCATTGTGGAAAATAGCATTGATTTCTTTGTCTTCTTTTATATGTAAAGATAGAAGCTATTTAACAGTAATAAGGTTACTGTTGATATACTGTATAGTACACTGGTTTAGGCAATAAGAAAAGATAGGAAGAAAAACTTGAAAGAACTGATATGAAAATTCTGAAGTGGGTTTGGGGTGTTGGCTCTCTTGGAAACAGAAAGATACATTAAGGAGTTATGAAAAGAGTAAGAATTATAAAGATCAGTGAGATCATCTTGCCTGAAGAAGGGGCCTGAGTTACCTTGAAAGCTTGCATATTGTAATCTTTTTAGTTAGCCAATAAAAGGAGTCATTTTGCTTGACTTCTCACTAAAGATCAGTGAGAAAATTAGAGAAGTTTGGGTGAGCTAGAATTTGCATGTTTTAAGAAGGAATGATGGGAAGCTGATTGATAATCTTTAAAAAGTCTGTGACAGGGATAAGATCGAGGGAGAGATGGAGGATCAGATGTAGAAACTGTGTAGGGAAGAATTGCAGTAGGTAGAGGGTGCTGAGAGACAAGGATGCAGAGAATAGGCAAAGAAAAAGAAGACTCAAGGCAGTCAGTCCCTGTAAATGGTGCAGCATGGGCATGGTAAGGGTTTTGGAGTAGAGAAACTGTGCTTTGGAGACCTTCAAAGCCTAACTTTACAATTTGAAAGTTTTAAGTGAATAGGGACTGATGTGGTTTGATGGCCTGAATAGCGTATCCTTTTCTTAAGTGTGTATGTTCTTTACACTTACAACCATCTCAAGAGGAGAGAGAAATCTGGCTCACTAGAAAAAAGTTGAAGCCCAGACAGGGTAAGATAATGATGACCTCAGAAATGCAGCTGTGTAAAACTAAGAATATTTAATTGATTCACTTATTGATTACACAAATAATTAAATGAGCTTAATAATAGTCACATAATTAATTTTTTTGACCCCAGAAGGTCAGCTTGATATATTGTGGGTCATGTTGTGTGTACAGGTGAGTTTCAGGAATGCTCTGGCAGTACCAGAGGAACTTACTGTTGCATTTTTTGTCTTAGCTAACGACTTTCATAGATTTTTGAGTAATGCAATGGAATATGGATCTGCAATTCTCCTAATGGTAGCTATTAAGATATCTCTTACTGATAAGGAGGACAATGCCTTGACATGGCCAGTTGCCAGCAACATATGCTAGGGGCAGTTTATCTTGGCACACTACACATTTTTTTGTGCACTCTACAACTATTCAAGACAGGTCTACCTAATAGCATTATTCAACATGAGGATGTCAGTTTACATATGGATACCGCTAACCAGGAATGCCTAAATTAAAATAGAAAACTTTCTGTCTCTGACAAAGCATTTATAGAGCATCATTAAATTGTCAACCATTGCCATCCATAAGAAGCAGTTCCATAATAGTTGGTCAGGCATACCATCCAGGATTAGTTTCTGTGTGGTATTGCACCCCATAACTTCAAGCTAGAAAATGAGAATACCTTATTTATAAAGGGAATTGATGGATATATTATATTATCTCTCTCTAAGTCACTTTTTGAACAAACATTATTGACTCACCTTGCATATTTAGAAATATGGCAAGTCACCAGAGAATCCAGGGAAAACCTATAATAAAAATGTAAAATTAGGTAAAGGCTATGAAGGGCTGTGATTTTTACTCAGACACCTGGAACTTAGAGGCAGCAGTACTAAACAATGTTTCAGTGTGATTCACATCATATACCTTAGGTTATTTTATTGATAAGGTATCTACTGGTTGTTTCATTGTGAGATGCTTTTACTGTAGAAACATTTTTATAATGATGTTGTAATATATTAGACAGATTGAATATTTAGCATCAAAATCAAAATTTGCCCCTACTGTGGCGCATTTAAATCGAAGTAAGACAACCTGTTTCTAACGTGGAGTTAGAATTTATTATAAGACAATATTTGTACAAAATGACAGTCAGTTGAAGATCCATCCATCCATCCATTATCCAACCTTCTATATCCTAAGTACAGGGTCACAGGGGTCTACTGAAGCCAATCCCAGCCAACACAGGGCACAAGGCAGAATCAGTTAAAGATCTCTTTTCTTACTCATCTGGCTTAAAAATGTACACAGATAAATGTGAATTTTAACTATTTCCAATACAAATAAAACTGAAATATGTGAAACAATTGTTAAAGACTCATTCATTTACTTAAGCACTGGAGTATGCAGATCCACAGATGATAGTTTATCTACAAATTTCTTAAACAAAACACAGACAATATAAAACATTTTAACTGCTGGTTACAAAGAGACTTAACTATTTATGGCAGAATTTTACTTGCTAAGGCGGGGGGTATCTATAGACTTGTTTATCCAGCTCAGTGTCTTTTTGTTAAAAAACTAGCAAATGAGTCCATCTAGCCTTATTCAAATTTATTTGGAAAAATAAGACCAAGTATGTAAAAAAGAATGCCATGGTTAAATGATAATTAGAAGGGAAAATACATGGTCTTAATTTCAACACTATAAATTCCATTCCATTTTTAAGATTAACTGAATCAAGAAATGCATTTCTGATGACCATGGCCCATGGCCCATGGATTAGGATTCCAAAATTATTTTTTTAAAAAGTGTGGTGTCCTAGGCTATTTATTATTTTGTGATTTCAAATGTAGGAGATTACTAATCCAGATATTTTATTTTCACAAACAAGGACTTGACTCTTGGAAAATTTCTAATCTCACTCAGCTCTCTGAAATAATCAATACATTTTATCAGGGAAAAATATATTTTCATTCAACAATTGTATAATAAAGGAGTAACTTTGTCGTATTTAGTAAGGAATGTGTTTTATACTCTTACAGAGAATTTATAGACCAGCATACAATTCTAGTTAAGCTTAAAGATTTCTTTAAAGACATTTATGCAATACAGAGTAATTTTTTTATTATTTATTAAATCACATTTCTTATATTACCACATTGAGAAAAAGGTTCTAACTTTTCAATTAATGAGGTTCCATTTTTAGACTCCAAATGTGACAACTTTAAGATCAGGAAGACCATTTATCAGATAACTCTGTGCCAAATGCCCTGAAGATAGAGTTCCACAATTGGGTACATAACATGGAAAATGGCCTGGGGCCTCATGTATACATTCTTACTTAGACTCCATAATACTAAAATTCTGAGTGTGCTTTAAATGCAAAAACAGCATATGCAAAAAAAAATGGATTTATAAAAAAAAAAAAGGCCATGTTCAATGTCAAGTTCCTTTATAAATTTCAGATCAACTTAAAACTATGCATATAAGCACAAACGTTGAGCCTTCTTTGTCAACTCCTGTCAGTAACCATATACGGCATACAAACATCTATTTTGAATATTCACGATCTAATCACCATATACATTTGTGCATAATCACTGATTTATTTTCACTTTATAGAAAAATAATATGCATGAAGGAAATATTATAAATTGTGATTAAAATTCAGTTAATTTCAATTAAAAATAGTAATCAATTAATTAGTTCTTAATGGAATAGCAGCCCTACTTCCTACATGTAATGTTTTACATCTACTTGCATTAAATTTCATCTGACACAAATCTGCCCAAACCTTTATGCTGTCCAAGTTCCACTGCAATGAATCTATATTATATGTTGGTCCACCTAGTTTGGTATCATCTGCTTGTTATTTATATTCCTATCCAAATAACTTATATATAGTAAAAATAGCAGCAGTCCTTACATTGACCCCTTAACTTCTTAACATTACCCAATTCTGATAAAAGTTCCTCACAGCATAACCCTCTTCTTGCTGCATTTTAGCCAAATCTGCAGCTATCTACACACTAAACCTTGAACTCTCTCCTTATGTTGCTGCCTCATAGAATTCCTACATGTTAATAAAACACAAACACCCTCTTCTGAACCCATGCTGACTGTTCAGTAAAACTCCTCTTCTTGCCATGTGTTGCTTAGTATTAAACTTAATCATTCCTTCCATAAATGTATTGGTGATGCACAATAATCTTACTGGCCTATAGTTACTTTCATGTGCCTGATAGTTTCCATTTTTCAGTCCTTTGTAATTTCCCTGTTGAATTCCTAAAAGTATGCATCAAGGGTTTGTATATGTATTCAATAATCTCCTTAAGACCTCAAGGATAGATATTATCTAATCTTGGTGATTTGCATGATTTTAGAGTATTTAATCTAAGCAGTACATTTCCCTCTAAATTCCCACATCACTCAGTACCTCTTTAGTAGCCCCTGTTACTGTTGGAAGGTTTTCCTCTTCCACACATGTAAATACTTCAGAAAAATGCAAGTTTAGAGCTTTTGCTGTTTCACTGTATATTTAAAATTGCTCATCCTGATGGCAAAGATATTGCATGTTTCAGGGTAGCATCTTAAGCATACCATCCCATACAGGTGACATGACATGGCTTAGGGAGATTGCAAGATTCGTTACCGGCCACCAAGTTCATACTGAAAGCGTTTTTGCCAAATACCCTATGGTTGTTAAAACCTGCTGTATAAGGAAGCAAGAACTGCATGATTTCTATGTGATGGTCTTTGTTATGTAGTCTTCAATTCAGCACCCATCTCCCAGAGGACTGCTATATGAAGCCTGACATTGGAAATATCCTCCAAAAGGACTAACGCTTCCATTGTCAACACAACACAACACACCTTGTTTTATAGAAAAAATAGATAGGCTATACACTAAAAGGCATTGAAGGTAAGAGTATGCATAAGAATTTTTACTAACACTGAAGACAGCTGTATTGAGAGAACAAGGCAATTATCTGTGATATAATTAGTTTAAGAAAACTAGAATGTGACTGACGCATTGAATTATGCAATGAAATTAAAATTTCTCTTCAATTTATTGTCCTGCCTCCTGGAGTCACTAAAATGCCAACACCAAAAAAATTCTCTATAGGACTTACAGATGTTCAAAACTTGCCAGAACATTAAGACCATTTTCAGCCCAAGTTTGTGTTTTATAAATCCAGACATTTGTGTAAGAAATGCCTCATGCACAAGCATTAGCAAGTTTTATACATGAAGCATGAATTGTATGTACCAAGCCAGGATAAAATATGCCTACTTCAGAATCATATTTACAGTAATTTTACCCAACTAATCAGTTATATTAATATATTCCGAAAGTTTAGCTTCGGTAAAGAGAAGATGAATCTCTCTCACGCCTTTTTTAAAAATGTCTGCACCTATTCTAAAATATTTTGGAATAACATATTAGATTTACTTTCTAGAATGTAGGCTATAAAAAAATCTATCCTAATCCGTTTAAATGTAGTTCTTTTTTCTGTTTATAAATCGTAAGATGAAGTGATAGAAAATTAGTAAATGTGCTTTACTTACTTGATCACACACATCCGTCTAAATTGAAAATGTTCGACCTTCTATTTAATTTTTTTCTTAGAAATAGCATTAAGACAAACTAGTAAACACACACAGACAAGGAAAATGGGAAACATTCTCAGATCTTTTCTTAACAATTTGTAATTTTAACATTTGAACTCCCCTTTTACTTAATCGTTACAATGTTGTAACTCTTGAATATTTCATTCTTTATTTGTAATGTTTGTATACTGTGTAAAGAAAATTTCCGTAATTAATGCGTTTCGATGTTGATGCAATCAATATGAGAACTTGCCATTAGTAGGTCCTCCTTTCCAGCAGAGGTCAGTACAAGACAATTTATTTTCTTTTCACGTTGCCGGAGTCTCTCCCCTTGCGAGCAGCTCGTCTCGTTTCCTTTGTCACCGGAAGTAAACAACCCGAAAGCTCAAACCATGTTGGTCGGACTCAGTAAAGCACCTTGTTCCACCCGGATAATTTGTATCAACTGATTTGACATTATCTGTTTTGAAATAAACGCTTCCTGTCATTTTACGTATTTATAACAGTTTGCAGGTAAGTTTATTTTGCAATTAATCGCATGAATTTAAGTGAAACGTTCTAAGAGAGGGTTACTATTGCAGAGGTAACTGTCAAGTGGTTGTCATGTGTCGTCTTTGAAAAAAATATAATTATTTTAACCTACATTTTCAAAGCTTTCTTGTCCATTTCGTGGCACGCATGGTCAGAGCGGAAGACAAGCATGAACACGGTGCTGATAATGTAATCCGTTATTTTCAAATGGAACTGAATAAATGGGTATTTTCCCCAAATTCTTAAATAGCCGGTACGTGGAAGCTGAATAATTTTGTGTTCACAAAAGAGAAAGCATTCACTTAACAAAATTCTATACAGTAGAACGCTATCTGTAGCATGTTAGATTGTTGTCCTTTCTGCTTACACTCCTACAATGAGAGTCCAATAGTTAGGCCGTAGTCGTTACGTTTTAGTCCAGGTTTTAATTGTGTTGTGTAGGTGACATCATCGGTCTGCGATGATGTGAATCGATTGTGATTATATATACCATTTTTTAAACAGTACTTCTTTTTTTCTTTTGTACGATAGCAAGGGTTTGAGGCTGGTGAAGACATTTGACAATTCATTTGTTTGAAAAAGATCAGCATTTAGTAATCCTGTATAATCTGAGGCTGGAATTCAGTGCGCAATAAGCAAAACGTGTTACGTGTTTTAAGTATTTGACTAGTTGCCTAGCAATCATGTGTTCATTGGTTTAGGGTGTTGCATTTTGAACCTTCTTGGCAGAAATTTAAATCATATTCTTGACTACATATTTAATTATGCATATACTACCAGACAAACGTCTAGAGACACTCCGAAATTGTCCTGTTTTCCGTGGAAATCAATAGGTTTGTTATCAAGTTACCAGTAAAATTGATTTAAATATATCTTTGGTTAAGACATTACTAGTGTTGTTAATTGCTATTACATCTTAAAATGATCTATTTTGAACAGCCATTCCTTCAGTGTCATACTGAAAAAGACCTTTCATGAGTTAATGTTAACTGGTTATTAGAAAAATGTTTATGATTGCATTGGCCCCACTGAAACCTGTAATTCTGTTTTGTTCACAAAAACCAAAATGAAATTTCTTCCTCGAGAAACATGTCAGTTTATTTTTACTGAACAAAGATTATTCCATGTGACCGATTGCCAGGAGACTGAAGGTTTTATACCAGTGAAGGTGTCTATTATTGTCTCGAGATGAGAGGGCAAAGTGGATCTAACCAGATAGAAAAACAAGGGAAAGGCCCAAATGCACAGCTGCATAACAAGATAACTACGTCAGAGTCTGTATTTCGAGAAATAAACAATTTACAGGGCCTCAGCTGGCTTCTTTGATCTGTACATACCAAGTACCAGTATTGTCTGCAACAGAGAAAAGATGACTCCAGGATATTGGCCATAGTACACTTTTCCAGTCTTCTTCTGTCCAATGCCTGTGTTTTTTTGCCCATTTTAAAAGTTTTTTTTTTTTTATTTGCCAGTTTTAGATATGGCCTATTCTTTGAAGCTCTGCCTCTTTTGCCAGCGTTTTAGAGTTGTCTTTTCACTGTTTCAGATGACACTGTATTTAAGTAATAAGCCAATTGAGGATATATGATTTGTGTTTCTTAAACTACAGACTCTGATTTACTTATCCTCTTATACAGTTGTGTATCTGGGCCTTCCTCTTCATTTTTGTCCTGGTTAGATCCAGTTTGCCCTCTTCTCCTGAAGTATTTAGCAGTCCTGCCTAGAATTTCTTAAATAGTGGATTGCTGCACTATTACTCTGGTAAATAGCCTGAGCTTCAATGACAGTTTTAGTAAATAGTCAGCAATTTAAAATAGGCCCTGAGATTAGGGATCTGCACCAGCAGGTTACCAGTTCGAATCCTGTAAATGACAGAAGTGATTCCACTCCGTTGAGCCCTTGCGCAAGGCCCTTAACATGCAGTGGGCATGGCAGTGCATGCTCCTAACCTACATGTTTGAGTCTATGTATGTTCCTATTAGATTCATGTAGTTTTGCTTTCTATATTCAGGACCGGAATGTATAGTAGTCCTGGATTCTTGTTCTGTTTGGTACTGGAAAAGTCATGAAAAGTACTGGAATTTGAAATATGCTGAAGTATACAAACCCTGTACCCCAAGGTTTCTGCGTTGCTAATGTAATTATAAAGGTTTCTGTAATAACCAATTAGTATTTAAACATGACTAAGGATAAACAAAGGTACTTTATCTATAGGACAATAAAGGAATGGCTGCTGAAATTGGGAGTTTGCTGTCAGAGGTGAATAATAAAAATTGTCATTTCAAACAGTAGGCGCCATTAACAACACTACTAATATCTTGGCTGTATGTTTAAAACACATTAATGCTATCTTAATAGGCATTAATTTCTCTTAAAAACATGAAAATTCTTGGGTATCTCAAAACCCTTTCAACCAATAGTGCACTTTTATTTGTTTGTTGAGACTGTAAGTGTTAAAATATGTTGCATGTGTCCAGCAATTTTTCTGACTATCTGCAGACTGCTTTCAGTTCAACCAGACTGTGGTGGGGACCAATTCCTGTTTTTAATTTAATCATCATTCTAGCAGTGGGCATTGTGACTGAATGGCTAAGGTATTAGATGTAAAATCATCAAGTTACTTCCCTACTTATAACTCAGTGGGTAACCTTAACTAAATCACACATGAGAGAATACTACAGTTGCTAAGCTACCAGCAGTGTTATTGTATAAAGCTAACAAATAGGTTTGTCCAAATAATTTATGTAGACCTATGAATATTTGCTGTATTTGATTTTTTTGCTAAATAATGTTACACGTGGAACATGAAAGCAAAAGACATGAAGTTATCAAAAAAGCTTCATACCTATAAACACACATGAATAGCGTCAGGCATTTAGAATTGTTCATGGAGGCTAAAAAATGTAATGTATTCTCTATCTTAGCTTTAATATCATGAATTTAAATGATCAAATACTTACAGTATATATACTTTTAAATTAGCTCTAAGACTCTTTACATATGTATTTTAGTAATTGATGTATATTCCTAGATGTCATAAATACAGCTATATGTTTTTTTCTGAATCCAAGAGAGCAGGCTCAGCAATGTATGTTTCTCATAAAGCGGATTAATAATATTTGTAAAGTATAAATGATAATCAAACTGAAACCGTATTGTGAGGATAGCAAATCATAAAGTCAAAAGTATTCTTTTGCATCCTGAAGTATTTACATACATTTTGGTCACACCATGTGGAATTAACAACACTTTTTCTACATGTACCCCGCCCTACTAGACTACTATCTGCAGAAGACTTCATTAACAGAAATGCAGAGGCCACACTGCACAATGCCCACCACTAGTTCGCCACAAAAACACGATGGATAGATTAGTTTGCGAACGTAAAAATGTCTTGTGGACAGATGAGACAAAGATTATTCGTCCAAAAGCAAGGTGAAAATTCTTCAATGGCCAAGCCACTCACCCAGTTTAAGTTCAATTGACCTTGCCTTCTGAAACAAGCTGGAGCTGAAGATGGCTGTATTAGATGCTTGGCAGAGCATCATTGGAGAATATACTCGCCACCTGGTGACGTCAATGAATTGCAGACATCAAGCAGGGATATCCAACAAAGTACTAAATATAACTGCTTTAATATACCTACCAGTATTATGTGCCAAACATTAAGGTGCCCTGAAATAAGTGTACCATGTATAAAAAGTGCTGTTATTTCTACATGGTGTGACCAAAATGTAAGTAAATACCCTTAAATTAATGTTTTCAATGTGTACTGTCATAGAGTCTGAATTGTTTGATTTGTAATGTTAAATCGTGGAACAGAGGGTTAAATCAAGGATGGAGGGCACTGTTCTAATTATAAAAAGAAGATGAGCCAAACTGACAATGCATACATAAGTGTATGTGCTTCTTTAATGGGCTTTCTCTTTCGTAGGCAAGAGCATGCTGGCACTGATCTTCACACAGAATACATTACATTCATTATATTACAGCTCTCTGAACATTTTAGAATTCTAAGATGTATTTGATACCATTTTCATGATGAAATGCATTAAAGCATATATTAAACACGGGGGCCGGTGGTGTAGTGGTAGCGATGATCTGGCGCCCCAGGGATTGTTCTTGTCTCCCATAAGATGCTTGCTGGGACATGCAAGATCCTCAGTGAAATAATTTATTGAAGCAATACTGTGTCTGTCAAACGTAATAACCCCCAATTCCTGTCCTTCCATTGCCTTTCTCCGTGTAACCAATCACCACACGATAAGATCTGTAATAAATGTCAAAACAGCTGTAAGTTTAGAACACGGATTCTTCAAAATCTTTAAGGAACATTGAAACATCTTCATAATACATGTTTAATTAGATAGATAGATAGATAGATAGATAGATACTTTATTAATCCCAAGGGGAAATTCACATACTCCAGCAGCAGCATACATACAGTAAAGAACCCAACCATCAAACTATCCAGGGTCCCACCAGTCCCAGCAAGCATACAGCTTGAGGCAGGAACAATCCCTGGATGGGGCGTCAACTCATCGCTACCGCTGTGCCATCGTGCCCTCACATGTTTAATTATTAACAGTGTACATTGTTTAAATTAAGCTAACAATTTGTCTGTATAATGTAATATACATACTTTAATGTATTTCATCTTAAAAATGGTATCAAGCATACATCTTTGTATTCTAACAGCTCCAAGAGGATAGCGGTTGGAAATCTAAATCAGCTTAGATGATGAAACTGTCTCTGAGCCTCGAGGTCCATGCAGGAGAGGGTCTTAAGTGTTTGCCGAATGGGAGATGTTCAAATAGACTGTGCACATGGCTGAGTAGAATCTGTGCAGATGCCAGTGGCTTTTCTGAGGCAGCGTGTTCAATAAATGACCTCCATGGCTGGAAGCTGTACCCTGATGACCCTCTGCGCTCTCAACACAACCCGCCTTTTAAGATTAGCTGTGATTCCATACTCAGATACAGTGAGTTAAAATACTCTTGAGTGGTTCATTGAGAGTAACAATGCTAAAGCAGCTATGGCATTTGAAATAGCTTGTCCATTCCATGCACCTCTATATTATTACAGGTTGATTAAAATCAGGTGCCTTAAATTTATAAACAACTAGCAAAATACCCGCGCTTCGCAGTGGAGAAGTAGTGTGTTAAAGAAGTAATGAAAAAGAAAAGGAAACATTTTGAAAATAACGTAACATGATTGTCAATGTAATTGTTTTGTCACTGTTGTGAGTGATGAGTGTTGCTGTCACATATATATATATATATATATATATATATATATATATATATATATATATATACTAGCAGAATACCACGCGCATGAGAAGTAGTGTGTTAAAGAAGTTATGAAAAAGAAAAGGAAACATTTTAAAAATAAGGTAAGATGATTGTTAATGTAATTGTTTTGTCATTGATATGAGTGTTGTTGTCATATCTATCTATATGTATATATGTATATATGTATATGTATATATGTATATATATATATATATATATGTATATGTATGTATATATGTATATGTATAGCAAAATACCCGCACTTGGCAGTGGAGAAGTAAAAAGAAAAGAAAACATTTTAATAATAACGTAACATGATTGACAATGTAATTGTTTTGTCATTGTCATGAGTGTTGCTGGCATATATATATATGTACACACACACACACATATATACATATATATACAGGGAGTGCAGAATTATTAGGCAAGTTGTATTTTTGAGGATTCATTTTAATATGGAACAAACACAGTGCTATCAGTCAATCCAAAATGTTAATAAACCTGAAACCTGAATGTTTCACAACGGAAATGTGAGTGTGAACATCATCAGGGGAATACATATGTCGCACAATTATTAGGCAACTATTAGTGTGCAGATTTATTATGCAACTGAAGGAAAAATGAAAATTTTCCCATCTCACTTGTTTATTTTCATCTGTTATAGTGAGAATAATAAACAAACACCTCAAAATTTACAAATAAACATCTCTAACATTTAAAAAAAAATCAATCAATCAATCAATGACCAATATAGCCACCCTTCTTTCCAATAACAGTCATAAGCCTTTCCATTCATGGAGTCTGTCAGTTTCTTGATCTGTTGACGATCAGCTTTTGTGGAGCAGTGACTACAGCCTCCCAGACACTCTTCAGAGAGGTGTATTGTTTTTCTCCCCCGTAAATCTAGCGTTTAAGAAGTGCCCACAAGTTCTCGATAGGGTTTAGGTCAGATGAGAAAGGGGGTCCATGTCATTATTCCTTCATCTTTAAGGCCTTTACTGGCTGGCCACGCAGTGGAGAACTTCGATGCAAGTGATGGAGCATTGGCCTGCATAAAAATCATGGTCTTTTTCCTGTATCACTGTTTGAAGAAAGTGTCTTGAAAAACTGGCAGTAGGTTTGGGAGTTGATTTTGAGTTCATCTTCAATGCAAAAAGGTCCAACTAGCTCATATTTAAAAATACCAGCTCATACCAGTTCCACACCTCCACGTTGGAGTGGAGCTCTGTGCCCATTACTGATCCACAGGTCCATCCATCTGGTCCATCAGGAGTCACTCTCATCTCATCGGTCCATAAAACCTTTGACAAAAATCTGTCTTCAGATATTTCTTGGCCCAGTTTTGACGTTTCAACTTAGGTTTCTTGTTCAGTGGTGGTTGGGTTTCAGCCCTCCTTACCTTGGCCATGTCTTTGAGCACTGAACACCTTGTACTTCTGGGCACTCCAGGTAGGTTGCAGCTCTGGAATATGAAAGTACTGGAGGATAATGGGTTCCTGGTAGCTTCACGTTTGATTCTTCTCAAATCTTTGGCAGCTAATTTGCGTCTTTTGTTCTCAACACGTTTCTTGCGACCCTGTTGACTATTTGCAACAAAATGTTTGATGGTTCTGTGATCACACACCAATATCTTAGCAATTCCAAAAGTGCTGCATCCCTCTGAAAGACTTTTTACAATTTTTGACTTTTCAGAGTCAGTTAAATCTCTTTTTTGGCCCATTTTGCCTGAGGAAAACTAGCTGCCTTCTGCACACCTAATAATTCTGCACACCTTGATATAGGGTGTTGATCTCCTTAGGCCACACCCTCCCTCATTACACAAATACACATCACCTGACGTGCTTAAATCCAATAAGCATTCAAGTTAATACAGCTTGGAGTTGGAATATACGCATTAAAAATGATGATACTGTATGGTCAAAATACTCACTTGCCTAATAATTGTGCACACAGTGTACACATACATATCTACATATTTACTGTATATACACATATATATACAAATCTACATATATATATATCTACATATATATATTAGGGGTGGGACTCGATTAAAAAAATTAATCCAATTAATTAGATGCTGTGTAAGAATTAATCTTGATTAATCGTATGTAATCGCACATGTAAATTTGCCCCAAATCGCAAATGTTTTGTTTTTTATTTAAAAGTGTTTTAGTGGGCGACAGAATCAAATAATAGACATGGACATGAATGAACTTAAGCTGTTTTAATTTCTGAAAAAAAAATGCTTTAAACTGCATTTGAATTCAAAACAGAAACAAAAATATCATCCCTGGTTAAAATTGGGCAGACTTAAAAATAAAGTGGTAGTTTAAGTACTTTAATTACATTTTCAGAATGATATTGTCTTTAAATAATAACCAAAATTTCAACATAAAGTGCAGTTTTTCTTCTTAAAAAAATAAGTCAGAAACATAAAAGGTAATTTGATCAACTTAATCTTTAAACTCTGAGTAACCTCAGCCAAAATTATTTTGTACATTAGGCTAAAACAGTGTGATCATTGAACATTTTGTAATTGATGTAATTAGAATTACTAACGGTCACGGAAGTCCAATGATCCCCAGTAAGAGCCACAAAGTCCGCTTTCTGTAATGCATCTAATTTTGCTTGCTTTTCAGTGTACACAAAATCATGCTTTTATCAAGGCTTCGCTCGGGTAGTAGTCGTCTGAAATTAAATTTTCCTCCGATCAGTCGTAGGAACGCGCTTTATTCCGACTAACATTTTTGTAGCTGTGATGTGTGCATCAGTGTAATCGATGTACCAGGAAATCATGCATTGACAACAGTTCCCCTTTGCTTGGAATTGAAAGTGTGATTAAATGCGTTATTTTTTTAATGCGTTATGGAGTACATGCATCGAAGCTTCTCAGCTGTGCTTGTGCTAAGAAAAGTAAACGTTTTAAAAATAACGTAACATGATTCTGCGTAAACCGCATATTTTTTCATACGTCCCAAACCAAGGAGATGCGAGGGTAAAATGAAACGGGAAGGGTCATATTTGTAGGATGTGTTGTGTTACATTCCATGTTTGTCAATCGTTGTAAAGATAACAGGTTTCATTCATCGATTCGTTTCTTACTGCATCAATAAACAGCTCGTCTTCCTCTTTATCTGAGATGTGACACACTGCATGCACGGGTTTTTTTTTTACACTGTCTTCGTTTAGTGGGACTTTGACTTTTTCCACCGTGTGCTTTGTTTCCGCAGTAGCTGCACTTATGAATATGCTTGTATGTATCAGACGCATCATATTTTTTTGCTGCCTTCTCAATTATGTAATTCGGTTTTTGTTCAGCACTGTTTGGAACTGTTGCTTTTTGTCTGTGCACTTCGTCAGTTCACGTGAGCCGCTTGATGTTCTTGCATCGCAGGTTCCCAGCTGTGCTGGTGCCATCTCGTGTGATGTCCATGGCTGTATATAATGTTAGTTAAGACCCGGCACTTAAAAGTTTCTCTCGCAGTTTCGCTGAGTTTGTGCCAAACACCACCCTGACCATCTCATCTTCCTCTGCATAAGCACAGTCCTTCACCCGTGAATATTTAGCGGCAGTGTTTCTATTAGATTGCCGTTGACGGACGGCCTTATATGGGCAGGCACGAAATTACAAATGCCAGCGGCAGCCTGTCTATGAACTTAATTTAAACTTTAGGGTTACACCGTGCTTTGTTTCCGAAGTAGCAGCACTCATGAATATGGTTGTATATGTCAGTCGCTCGCTTTTTATTGTTTCGCTGCCTTCTCAATTATATAATGCATGTTTTGTTCAGCGCTTTTTTGAGCTCTTCCTGGTTTTCTAGGTACTGCGTTGATAGTCAGTTCACGTGATTACGTGGGAGGCATGGTGATGTCACATGAAACTCCGCCCCCACGGCCATCCAGCTCAACTCCATTACAGTATATGGAGAAAAATAGCTTCCAGTTACGACCATTACGCGTAGAATTTCGAAATGAAACCTGCCCAACTTTTGTAAGTAAGCTGTAAGGAATGAGCCTGCCAAATTTCAGCCTTCTACCTACACGGAAACTTGGAGAATTAGTGATGAGTCAGTGAGTGAGTCAGTGAGGGCTTTGCCTTTTATTAGTATAGCTAGATATATATACACATAGAAACATATATATATATATATATACATATATACATATGCACATATACACATCTATACTAATAAAAGGCAAAGCCCTCACTCACTCACTCACTCACTCTGTAACTAAGTTATCAGTATAGATATTCAGGAGGATTTCTTTTTCCCATTGAAATCTGATGTGTTTTCAAAGTGTTCCTTTAATTTTTTTGAGCAGTATATATATATATATATATATATATATATATATATATATATATATATATATATATATATATATATATATATATATATATATATATATATATATATATATATATATATATATATACATACATACATACACTCACCTGAAGGATTATTAGGAACACCATACTAATAGAGCTATAGCGTGTCTTTATGTGAAAACAGCCATGTCAGATGGGGTTGTATGGATTGATTCTGAACGTGACTGAGAGAATGAAAAGTGAATAAAAAAAAAAAAACAACAACAAAGCTAACTTTTATAAGGATCATAAATTACACCGGCTGTTACAGACTGAAATCAAATGTATGCTTTTATTCTAAAATAGTAAGACTAAGAGCAGTTTACTTCTCAAAGCGGAATACTGCAGAATCGAACTTCGCGACCTTTTGATTCCCAGTCAGTAGCGAATGTATTCATACGGTGGCGGTCGTAATTAGTGGGTGTCAATGTCACATGTTAAGGCGGCTTATTTTTCTGCAGCTGTAGTTTTTGAATAAAAGCGCAATTGTTGTCTTATATTTGTACCTTTTGTGAAAATATTTATTTGATATTTGGACTTCAGGCTTCATACATTATATAGTTTATGCCTACATTTTGTCATCTGCTAGCAGAATATAAAAAACATTTCTGTTTTAACAATGTATTTACACAGATTACTGTAGAAACGGAACAGACATGAAATGCGTGTGTTCCAAATAACGATCTATTATTTCCACTCTAAAACTCCACTTCACTCCCAGATACTCAATCAAGGCATGGGCTTGGAGAAGTTCGTGCACGTTCTAAATTGGTGGGGGGATGGAATAGCCGGCTGCCTATAACTTCTCTTCATCAGCACATTTAGAAGACAAAGGACGCTGGCGGAAAGGTGTGAAGGGATTTAAGAAGCAGTTTAAGGTGGGACGGATTTACGAGTTTTTTCGTAGGCTCTGGTAATTCTAGTGTTAAACGATGCCCAATTGGCACTAAGGGGCCTAAAGTGTGCCAAGAAAACATCCCCCACACCATTACACCACCACCACCAGCCTGCACAGTGGTAACAAGGCATGATGGATCCATGTTCTCATTCTGTTTACGCCAAATTCTGACTCTACCATTTGAATGTCTCAACAGAAATCGAAACTCATCAGACCAGGCAACATTTTTCCAGTCTTCAACTGTCCAATTTTGGTGAGCTTGTGCAAATTGTAGCCTCTTTTTCCTATTTGTAGTGGAGATGAGTGGTGCCCGGTGGGGTCTTCTGCTGTTGTAGCCCATCCGCCAAAAGGTGGTGCGTGTTGTGGCTTCACAAATGCTTTGCTGCATACCTCGGTTGTAACGATTGGTTATTTCAGTCAAAGTTGCTCTTCTATCAGCTTGAATCAGTCGGCCCATTCTCCTCTGACCTCTAGCATCAACAGGGCATTTTCGCCCACAGGACTGACGCATACTGGATGTTTTTCCCTTTTCACACCATTCTTTGTAAACCCTAGAAATGGTTGTGCGTGAAAATCCCAGTAACTGAGCAGATTGTGAAATACTCAGACCGGCCCGTCTGGTACCAACAACCATGCCACGCTCAAAATTGCTTAAAACACCTTTCTCACCCATTCTGATATTCACTTTTGGAGTTCAGGAGATTGTCTTGACCAGGACCACACCCCTAAATGGATTGAAGCAACTGCCATGTGATTGGTTGTTTAGATAATTGCATTAATGAGAAATTGAACAGGTGTTCAATATATCTATATCTATATCTATATCTATATCTATATATATATATATATATATATATATATATATATATATATATACTAACAAAATACCCGCGCTTCGCAGCGGTGAAATACTGTCTGAATATTTTTATTAATAAAAATGTAAACATTTTTAGACTGAACGAAAATATGTCAAAAATTAATTGTTAAGGATCTCTCTGTATACCACGTTGTCAGTTCGGCCCTCTGGTTGTAATATGACTAAGCTGTGTGCTGAGCTCACTCTTGAGCATGCAACATACAGTTGGCCATGTGAAAAGCAATCCTGCCTTAAATAAATGCCAACCTTTTGTAGTGTTTGTCCCTGAGACTTATTAATTGTCATTGCGAAGCAGAGCCTTACTGGAAATTGAGCGCGTTTGAATTAAAATGGGAGATTAGATGGTATAACGGGATGCGAGAAATAAAAACTGTGTCACTGAGGCACTGCCAGTAAATATAGTTGCTTCAATTAGGTTGTTTTATAGAGATGTGACCTGAAGTCTTGTGCCATTACAAAGTTTCGGTGGTTGTAAGTTTCTGCTTCCTTGGCGAAGGTCGTAAGCGAAAGAAGACACGCAGTGACACACAGAAGAGAACCCGTGGATTAAATAAAACCTACACAATAACTGTAACAATCGTAACAAATGAACAATAAAATAGAAGAGAACCCGTGAATTAAATAAAAGGTTGCTTAGTTGGTGAAGCAAGGAAAAAGCACTTTCTTATATGTCGTTCGTTTTAAAACAGTGCAGAAGCTGAGAAAGCTGCTTCCTTGGCAAGCTCGTAAGCGAAAGAAGACACCGCAGTGAACACAGAAGAGAACCCGTGGATTAAATAAAACCTACACAATAACTATAAAAATCGTAATAAATGAACAATGAAACAGCGGAGAACCCGTGGATTAAATAAAAGGCTGCTTGTTGGCGAAGCAAGGAAAAAGGACTTTCTTATATATCGTTCGTTTATAAAACAGTGCAGAAGCTCTGAAAAAGCTGCTTCCTTCGCAAAGTAAGGAAACGACTGAAGAGACGGCGGTGATGCGGTAAGTGTTCGGCAAGGCAGCTGAAGCCCTGCATTATGGGATCTGTAGTTTATTGTGTTACCAGTGCTTCATATCCCGGGCCATTAATAACAATAATACAGTATATAAAATGATCTCGGGCGGATATAATTACGCCGGGCCAGATGTTGCCTGCGGGCCTTGAGTTTGACACATATGGAGTAAATAGAACTTGAAAAGATGTATTTTTCGTACATCGAGCCAGCGTGCTATTGTGGTTTTGCTTGCATGCCTCAATAAGTCATCCTCCCCTCGCTCTTACTTTTTTACCGTTCATCTAATGAATACACTGAGTATGGCTTTACCAAAACAATCATTGATGGTGAATAAAGTATCCATTATTCGAGTATGTAGATTGGGATATATATATATATATACATATATATATACCCGCGTATCATAGAGAAGTAGTGTGTTTAAAAAGCTAGAAAAGAAAAGGGAACATTTTAAAAATAACGTAACATGACTGTCAATATACAGTATTTGTTTTGTGAGTGTTACTGAGTGTTGCTGTCATCAAGGATTTGATTATCATTATTTCTTTCAATCAGGTTCGTATTTGTAGGATGTGTTGTGTTCAAGTTACATTCCGTGTTTGTCAATCGTTGTAAAGATGACAGGTTTCTTTCATTGATTCGTTTCTTACTGCATCAATAAACAGCTCGTCTTCTTCTTTATCTGAGACCTGACACACTGCATGCACGGTTTTTTTTACACTGTCTTCCTTTAGCGGGACATTGACTTTTTCCACCGTGTGCTTTGTTTCCGCAGTAGCTGGATTTATGAATATGCTTATCAGACGCTTCATATTTTTTGCTGCCTTTTCAATTGTGTAATTCGGTTTTGTTCAGCTTTTGGAACTGTTGCTTTTATCTGTGCACTGCATCAGTTCACGTGAGCCACTCGGTGTACATGCATCGAAGGTTCCCAGCTGTGCTGGTGCCATCTCGTGCTATGTCCATGGCTGTATTTAATGTTACCTTAGTCCTGGCACTTAAAACTTCTCTCGCAGTTTCGCTGAGTTTGTGTCAAACACCACCCTGACCATCTCATCTTCCTCTCCATAAGCACAGTCCTTCACCCGTGAATATTTACCCGTGGCAGTTTGCTATTGGATTGCCGCTGACGGACGGCCTTATATGGGCAGGCACTAAATTACAAACGCCAGCGGCAGCCTGTCTATGAACTTAATTTAAAGTGTAGGTTTACATCGTGCTTTGTTTCAAGTAGCAGAACTCATGAATATGGTTGAATATGTCACTCGCTCGCTTCTTATTGTTTAGCTGCCTTCTCAATTATATAATGCATGTTTTCTTCAGCGCTTTTTTGAGCTCTTCCTGGTTTTCTATGTACTGCGTGATTACGTGGGAGGCGTGATGATGTCACGAAACTCCCCCACGGCGTTGAAGCTCATCTCCATTACAGTAAATGGAGATAAACAGCTTCCAGTTATGACCATTACACGTAGAATTTCGATATAAAACCTGCTCAACTTTTGTAAGGAAGCTGTAAGGAATGAACCTGCCAAATTTCAGCCTTCCACCCACACGGGAAGTTGGAGAATTAGTGATGAGTCAGTCAGTGAGTGAGTGAGTGAGGGCTTTGCCTTTTATTAGTATAGATATATCTGTTTGCCGCTGAGCGTTACTACACTGGGCACTCATCCCGGGGGAGTTTGGCGGTAAACGGTCTCAAGCTCCGATGTAAAGAGGAGAGTTTGGCTAGGGGTAATCGCCCGGCCAGTAAAATAGTATCAGATTCTAGACAAGAACGAAAATCCACGGAACGCATCTGATCGCTTGCTTCGCCGGAAAGATCAAGTGTCGCGGACGCGCTCTGCACTCATGATGGAATCAGGGCAAATCGCAAGAACCTTGATGCCTGACCACACACGAGATCCAACGGCACCAAAATACCATCAACATCGCAAAGAGTTAAGAATAGCCACCCTGAACGTCCGAACACTCAAGAAACCAGGTAAAGAACACCAACTAATATCCGGGTGAGAGAAATTCAACATCAAAGTTCTCGCTATTCAGGAACACCGGCAGATCTTTGACGATGACCTCAAATTTGAATGGACCATCGAAACGAAATGGCTAAAAGTATTCTCCTCAGCAACAACTCAGGACACAGGAGGAGTTGGTATTCTACTAGCCGAGTATAGCTTCGACCATAGCCAGTGCCCAAAAAGTTTCAGATCGCATAGTCGTCGTTCACCTAAACGTCAACCCTAAAGTCACCATAATCGCGATCTATACCCCAACAAATTGCAGTGAGAACAAAGCAGAAGAGATGAACAAGAAAGAGGCTGAAAAGAACGGATTTTACACCGAATTGCAAACAACTCTAAACCAAATTCCACCTCACAATGTCGTCCTTGTACTCGCCGATTTCAATGCCAGACTAGGCAAAGATAGCCACAAAACCAACCCAAGTATCTTCGGTCGACACACGTTCCACGAGATCACGAACGACAATGGCCATCGTCTAATTGAACTGTGCGAGAGCCACAGTCTACGCCCAGCCAATTCACGCTTTCCACACCGCCCAAGTAGACTTTGGACTTGGCAGCATCTAAACCACAAGCTGGATGAACCTCACGCTGCTTCGACCACATACTCATAAGCAGCAAATGGCTAAACTCGCTAAGAAATTGCCGAGCATATAACACCATCGATGTTGATTCAGATCACAGAATTGTAACTGCGCACATCAAGATCAGCTTTCAAACGACCCGTAAAGCTCCAATTATCCGCCGGAAGTACAACGTTGAGGTACTCAAAAACCCCGAATTCTAACAGAGATTCTATCTAGATCTCCCAAACCGGTTCAGTGCACTGGAAGAAGAAGGCAAGCCTACCAGCATTCAATCAACATATGACTATCTTGAGAGAGCAGTCGAGACGACATGCAGCGAAGTTCTAGGAATAAAACGCAAGAGGAAGGGCCCTAACTGGGTGAGCACAACAACACTGAACCTCTTGGATGAACGGGACAAGGCCAAGAAGAAGTTCAACCAAAATAGATCTAGTGCTACTCGATAACAGTGGAGGGAGTTAGCCGATAAAGTCTCAGATTCGTATCAGTCAGACTCGGCTGCCCCCCTAAACAAACAACTTGAAGAACTCGAAACAAACAAGGTCCGGAGAACCTGGGAGATTGTAAATGAACTTAGTGGCAAAGGAGAAAAGAAGCACGCAATTGTCAAAAAGCTAGATGGATCAATGCCTAGCTCTCAAGGTGAATTACTCGAAGAATGGACCAAGTACTTCGAGAATCTTCTAAATGGAAAGCTCCCCTCAGCCACCGACACACTCCCAAGTCCAGCCGCCAGGGACCTTCCGATTGAGACCAACAACTTTTTGCGGGCTGAATTTGATGCTGCTGTTGACCAACTGAAGGAGCACAAATCCCCTGGTATTGACTATGCGTTCTCACCTGAAGTTCTTAAAGAAGGTGTCGATTTCATTCGTACAAAGCTACTCATGATTTGCTGATATGTTTACGAAAACAACACAGCGCCGAAGCAATGGACTACTAACATCATAGTTCCTATACCTAAAAAAGGCAACCTACAACTTATGATAAACTATCGAGGCATATCATTAATGTCAATCGCAGCCAAAGTGTACAACATTATGCTACTCATTTGAATTCAACCTGTAGTTGACACTCTATTACGTCCCAATCAAGCTGGTTTTCGCAAAGGGCGCAGTTGCACTCAACAAATCCACATCCTCCGCCGCTTATTCGAAGGTGCAGCTAGCAAGAATCTTCCGCTCTTTGCGACTTTCGTCGACTTTAGAAAAGCTTTTGATTCGGTCAAACGAACATTTGTGTTTGCAATTCTTAGTCACTCGGCATCCCAGAGAAAGTAGTCAGCGCCAATCAAACTCTCTATATTAATTCAACCAGCAAAGTGCTTGTAGACAATCACCTCTCAAGTGAGTTTACTACTAGAACTGGAGTACTCCAAGGCGATGTTTTGGCCCCTTTCATATTCATTATTGTCATCGATTTCGTCATGCGTAAGTCAGCAGGAGACTATGGTTTGTTACTCATCCTCGCCTAAGTTCGAGGCACCCCGAACAGAAAATCAACGATTTGGATTTTGCCGATGACATTGGACTACTTGAAGGCAGTCGCGAAAAAGCCCAACAACAACTTGAACGCGTCAGCAATGAAGGGCAAGTAGTTGGCTTAGAAATCAATGCCGAGAAGACCAAACAGATAATAGTAAATGCTGATTTCGGCCCTCAACTTCCACTTGATCTTAATAACGAGTACATTGTAATAGTGAGCGATTTCAAATATCTCGGTTCGATGGTAGCCACTACATCGAATGACGTCAAGATACGTAAAGGACAAGCATGGGGCGCCTTTTGGAAATTAAAAAGCATCTGGCAAGCCAACAACATCCCCATAAGCCTCAAAGTGTGCCTGTTTAAAGCCTCCTGTCTAAGCATACTCCTATACGGTAGCGAAACTTGGATCATAACAAACCAGCTCAAAAACACTCTAGATAGTTTTGCAACCAACTGCTATCGAGTAATCCTCAACATCAAGCGAATCGATCACATACCTGTCTCGGAAATCTACGCCCGTGTCGAACAACAACCACTATCAATTACAGCCCTACAGCATCAACTGACATGGATGGGCCACATGCTTCGTCATCCACCAGATGAATTAATCAGGAAATACGAATTGTACGTCCTGCCAGTACAACTAGGCAAGGCCAAACGTGGAAGGCCCGAGCTCACATATGCCCAGTACATCTCAATTCTATCTGCAACGAGAGAATGACTGTGACAGAGATCGAAAAGGCGGCCCAGGACCGGGTTGCATGGCGGAAGATCGTTCTCGCCTGCACAAGCTCCATCACGTAGTGATACGCGCACGAGCAGCCGACCAATGATGATGATGATATATATTGATATAAAAGATGCAAGAGTAAACAGCATAAAGGTTTGGGGTTTCCGGCCCTGTATATTGTAGAACAATCCAAAATTCAAAAAAAAAAAAAGCAGGTCAAAATACAAACACAAAACAGGTTCATATGTGCGACGCCATACAAGACGTCGGCGGCCATTTTATAAGGGAGGAGCCGGAAGTGGAGGAATGCTGGGAAGAAACCGTGAGGGAGGATGGGACTGATGATGTCAAGAAAGATGGCGGAGGAAGGGCGGAAGTAGCGTACTGCGGGAATGAGGCTTATGGTGTCGGAGCGTTTTTTTTCCTGGAAGAAAGCAAAGGAGAAAGGTTAGTACCCCGCCACTCCCTGCCGGCGAACATCTTCCGAAGCGTGTTAAGGTCCGTCCGCGGTCTCCTATTTGCGCGTGCGTGACAATATATATATATATATATATATATATATATATATATATATATATATATATATATATATATATATATATATATATATATATATATATATATATATATAAATATATATATATATATCCGCGCTTTGCAGCGGAGAAGTACAGTGTTAAAGAAGTTATGAAAAAGAAAATGGAACATTTTAAAAATAACGTAACATGATTGTTTTGTGTTTTGTGAGTGTTATGAGTGTTGCTGTCATCAAGGATTTGATTATGATTATTTCTTTCAATCAGGTTCGTATTTGTAGGATGTGTTGTGTTCAAGTTACATTCCATGTTTGTCAATCGTTGTAAAGATGACAGGTTTCATTCATCGATTCGTTTCTTACTGCATCAATAAACAGCTCGTCTTCCTCTTTATCTGAGACCTGACACACTGCATGCATGGGCTTTTTTTTTACACTGTCTTCCTTTAGCGGGACATTGACTTTTTCCACCGTGTGCTTTGTTTCCGCAGTAGCTGCACTTATGAATATGTTTGTATGTGTCACACGCTTCATATTTTTTTGTTGCCTTCTCAATTGTGTAATTCGGTTTTTGTTCAGCACTCTTTGGAACTGTTGATTTTTGTCTGTGCACTGCGTCAGGTCAGTTCACGTGAGCCACTCGGTGTACATGCATCGAAGGTTCCCAGCTGTGCTGGTGCCATCTCGTGCGATGTCCACGGCTGTATTTAATGTTAGCTAAGACCCAGCACTTAAAAGTTTCTCTCGCAGTTTGGCTGAGTTTGTGCCAAACACCACCCTGACCATCTCATCTTCATCTGCATAAGCACAGTCCTTCACCCGTGAATATTTAGCGGCAGTGTTTCTATTGGATTGCCGCTGATGGACGGCCTTATATGGACAGGCACTAAATTACGCCTCCCACGGCTATCGAGCAGAAGTCTATTACAGTATACTAGCAAAATACCCGCGCTTCGCAGAGGAGAAGTAGTGTGTTAAAGAAGTAGTGAAAAAGAAAGGGAAACATTTCAAAAATAACGTAACATGATTGTTAATGTAATTGTTTTGTCACTGTTATGAGTGTTGCTGTGATATATATATACTGCTCACAAAAATTAAAGGAACACTTTAAAGAAACACATTAGATACATCAGATCTCAATATGAAGTTGGATATCTATACAAATAACGACAGGGCAATGTCTTAGGAACAAAAGGATGCCAAGTCTTTTAATGGAAATAAAAGTTTTCTGCCTACAGAGGGCTCAATTGTGTAGACACCCTAAAATCAGAGTGAAATGAAGATGTGGCAGGCTAGTCCATTTTTTCAAAAACTTAATTTCTGCTACTCAAAATGCTTTTCAGTATCTTGTGTGGCCCCACGAGCTTGTATGCATGCTTGACAACGTCGGCGCATGCTCCTAATGAGACGACGGATGGCGTCTTGTGGCATTTCCTCCCAGATCTGTATGAGGGCATCCCTGAGCTGTTGTGCAGTCTGAGGAGCAACCTGGCGGCGCCTAATGGACCGAAACATAATGTCCCACAGATGTTCTATTGGGTTTAAGTCAGGGGATCGTGAAGGCCATTCAATTGTTTCAATTCCTTCATCCTCCAGGTACTGCCTGCATACTCTTGCCACATGAGGCCGGGCATTGTCGTGCATTAGGAGGAAACCAGGACCTACTGCACCAGCGTAGGGTCTGACAATGGGTTCAAGGATTTCATCTCGATACCTTATGGCAGTCAGAGCACCATTTCCTACGCAGTAGATGTCTGTGCGTCCCTCCATGGATATGCCTCCCCAGACCATCACTGACCCACCACCAAACCTGTCATGTTGAACGACGTTGCAGGCAGCATATCATTCTCCTTGTCTTCTCCAGACTCTTTCACGCCTATCACAGCTGCTCAGGGTGAACCTGCTCGTCTGTAAAAGTACAGGGCCAGTGGCGGACTTGCCAATTCTGGTGTTCTTGAGCAAATGCCAGTCGAGCTCCACGGTGCTGGGCAGTGAGCACAGGGCCCACTACAGGACGACGGTCCCTCAGGCCATCTTCATGAAGTCTGTTCCTGATTGTTTGGGTAGAGACATTCACACCAGTGGCCCTCTGGAGGTCATTCTGTAGGGCACGAGCAGTGCTCAGCCTGTTCCGCCTTGCACAAAGGAGCAGGTATCGGTCCTGCTGATGGGTTGAGGACCTTCTACGGCCCTGTCCAGCTCTCCGAGAATAACAGCCAGTCTTCTGAAATCTCCTCCATGTTCTGGAGATTGTGCTGGGAGACACATTAAACCTTCTTGCTGCAGCACGTGTGGATGTGCCATCCTGGAGAAGTTGGACAACCTGTGCAACTTCTGTAGGGTTAAGGAATCGCCTCATACTGCCAGTAGAGATAATTACTCAAGCCAAAACTAGCACGAGTGGAAAACCAGCCAAAAAAGATCAAGAGGGAGAAACTTGAAATGACCTCCACATGTAAAACCAGTCCTGTTTTGAGGGTTTTCTAATTGTTGCCACTTTAGTGCACCTGTCGTTAAGTCCATGAACACCAATACAGCTGAAAGTGATTAACAATGACCTCAGCTGCTTAACCAACCAGAAAATTATCAGACAGGTTTAATTGATTTCATGCCAGGCCCAATAAAAAAAGTGTTCCTTTAATTTTTGTGAGCAGTTTCTATAGCAAAATAGCCGCGCTTCGCAGCGATGTCGTGTGTTAAAGAAGTTATGAAAAAGAAAAGGAAACATTTTAAAAATGATGTAACATGATTGTCAAAGTAATTGTTTTGTGTATTTGGCGGCAGCGTGACAGTTGTTTTTGTCTAGCTGCATCAGAAAATGTACCACGACGTCTGACACGCCTCCGTTTTACTGTTTTCTCACAGCTTGGATTGCTGCTGTCATAATGGGTTTAAGTCTACATACATACATACATACATACATACACACATATATATATATATATATATATATATATACAGTACATATCTACATATACACATATATATATACATACCTATCTACATCATATATACACACACATACATACATATATGTATATATATGTATATATATGTATATGTATGTATATGTATGTATATGTATGTATATATATGTATATATATGTATATATATGTATATATATATGTAGATAGGTGTGTGTGTGTATATATGTATGTGTCTATGTGTGTGTATAGCTTTGGTCACTGAGTGCAAGGGAAAAATAATACAATATAGTCTATAAGTTATTAAACAGTAAAACATTAACGTTTTAAGAAGTACAGGTACATTGAGCACTACTGGAGTGGTTGCGGGTAAACTACATTTTAAAGACTGTGTGACACAACAGGTAAGTAGTAATAACAGCAGCTAAAATGTATATGGATCATCTCTCAGTAGTAAATCCCTTTTGAAAGGCGCTACACGATGGCTGTGGTATAGAAATTACATTTTCTATGTGAACGTTTAAATTTCTGCCTCTGGTAATGTGCCTTACCGGCATTACCAGCAATTAAAGAAAATTAGTTTTGTGTCCTCTGCAGTGGTAAGAGAGAAAGGCTTTGGTTTGGGATAAAAGGAAAAAAGGTGTAAAGAAAGGAAAGTTGCCTTTTCTTTTATATAGTATAGAGAGATGTGTTCGCTGGCGTTATGATCGCCTTTTGGGGACAGTCGTGGGTCTTTGTAGACTGGTGAGACGTCCCTGCCATTAATCGGCTGTGATGGCACTGTCAGTCCTCCACTTGTGTGCGTGTCTTCATAATCCGAGCTGACGACCTCATAATCGTATATGTGCAAAAGAAAGTGGGAATCGCCTTAATATTAGTTTGCTGCGGTGTAGAAAAGGGGTCCCGTGTTTGCACTTGTCTGAGCTATAGCTCAGGGGGAGGATGAAAAAATTAAAAGTGCTCACTTTGACTTAAGGCAGAAGCGCAGTCAGCGTCTCAAAGGCGGCACAGCTATCTTGGCGCTGGCTGCTCGACTTTTGCTGGGCAGGAGACCACAGTTTTTGCAGACACATTCATGATATCAAAAGTCTCAGCGCTCTTTGGAGGTCATTCATCTATACTAATAAAAGGCAAAGCCCTCACTCACTCACTGACTCACTCACTGACTCACTCACTGACTCATCACTAATTCTCCAACTTCCCGTGTGGGTGGAAGGCTGAAATTTGGCAGGTTCATTCCTTACAGCTTCCTTACAAAAGTTGGGCAGGTTTTATATCGAAATTCTACGCGTAATGGTCATAACTGGAAGCAGTTTTCTCCATTTACTGTAATGGAGATGAGCTTCAACGCCGTGGGGGGAGTTTCGTGTGACATCATCACGCCTCCCACGTAATCACGCAGTACATAGAAAACCAGGAAGAGCTCAAAAAGCGCTTAAGAAAACATGCATTATATAATTGAGAAGGCAGAAACAATAAGAAGCGGCGAGTGACATATACAACCATATTCATGAGTTCTGCTACTGAAACAAAGCACGATGTAAACCTACACTTTAAATTAAGTTCATAGACAGGCTGCGCTGGCTTGTAATTTAGTGCCTGCCCATATAAGGTCGTCCGTCAGCGCAATCCAATAGCAAACTGCCACGGGTAAATATTCACGGGTGAAGGACTGTGCTTATGGAGAGGAAGATGAGATGGTCAGGGTGGTGTTTGACACAAACTCAGCGAAACTGCGAGAGAAAGTTTTAAGTGCCAGGACTAAGGTAACATTAAATACAGCAACGGACATAGCACGAGATAGCACCAGCACAGCTGGGAACCTTCGATGCATGTACACCGAAGCGGCTCACGGAACTGGCGCGAGTGCACAGATAAAAGCAACAGTTCCAAAAGCGCTGAACAAAACCGAATTACACAATTGAAAAGGCAGCAAAAATATGAAGCGTCTGATAAGCATATTCATAAATCCAGCTACTGCGGAAACAAAGCACACGGTGGAAAAAGTCAATGTCCCGCTAAAGGAAGACAGTGTAAAAAACCCGTGCATGCAGTGTGTCAGGTCTCAGATAAAGAAGAAGACGAGCTGTTTATTGATGCAGTAAGAAACGAATCGATGAATGAAACCTGTCATCTTTACAACGATTGACAAACACGGAATGTAACTTGAACACAACACATCCTACAAATACGAACCTGATTGAAAGAAATAATGATAATCAAATCCTTGATGACAGCAACACTCAGTAACACTCACAAAACAAATACTGTATATTGACAGTCATGTTACGTTATTTTTAAAATGTTCCCTTTTCTTTTCTACCTTTTTAACACACTACTTCTCGCTGCGACAGCTGGTGTATATATATATATATATATATATATATATATATATATATATATATATATATATATATATATATATATATATATATATATATATATACAGTGGTGTGAAAACTATTTGCCCCTTCCTGATTTCTTATTCTTTTGCATGTTTGTCACACAAAATGTTTCTGATCATCAAACACATTTAACCATTAGTCAAATATAACACAGGTAAACACAAAATGCAGTTTTAAATGATGGTTTTATTATTTAGGGAGAAAAAAAATCCAAACCTACATGGCCCTGTGTGAAAAAGTAATTGCCCCCTTGTTAAAAAATAACCTAACTGTGGTGTATCACACCTGAGTTCAATTTCCGTAGCCACCCCTAGGCCTGATTACTGCCACACCTGTTTCAATCAAGAAATCACTTAAATAGGAGCTGCCTGACACAGAGAAGTAGACCAAAAGCACCTCAAAAGCTAGACATCATGCCAAGATCCAAAGAAATTCAGGAACAAATGAGAACAGAAGTAATTGAGATCTATCAGTCTGGTAAAGGTTATAAAGCCATTTCTAAAGCTTTGGGACTTCAGCGAACCACAGTGAGAGCCATTATCCACAAATGGTAAAAACATGGAACAGTGGTGAACCTTCCCAGGAGTGGCCGGCCGACCAAAATTACCCCAAGAGCGCAGAGACGACTCATCCGAGAGGTCACAAAAGACCCAAGGACAACGTCTAAAGAACTGCAGGCCTCACTTGCCTCAATTAAGGTCAGTGTTCACGACTCCACCATAAGAAAGAGACTGGGCAAAACGGCCTGCATGGCAGATTTCCAAGACGCGCAAACCACTGTTAAGCAAAAGAACATTAGGGCTTGTCTCAATTTTGCTAAGAAACATCTCAATGATTGCCAAGACTTTTGGGAAAATACCTTGTGGACTGATGAGACAAAAGTTGAACTTTTGGAAGGCAAATGTCTCGTTACATCTGGCGTAAAAGGAACACAGCATTTCAGAAAAGAACATCATACCAACAGTAAAATATGGTGGTGGTAGTGTGATGGTCTGGGGTTGTTTTGCTGCTTCAGGACCTGGAAGGCTTGCTGTGATAGATGGAACCATGAATTCTACTGTCTACCAAAAAATCCTGAAGGAGAATGTCCAGCCATCTGTTCGTCAACTCAAGCTGAAGCGATCTTGGGTGCTGCAACAGGACAATGACCCAAAACACACCAGCAAATCCACCTCTGAATGGTTGAAGAAAAACAAAATGAAGACTTTGGAGTGGCCTAGTCAAAGTCCTGACCTGAATCCAATTGAGATGCTATGGCATGACCTTAAAAAGGTGGTTCATGCTAGAAAACCCTCAAATAAAGCTGAATTACAACAATTCTGCAAAGATGAGTGGGCCAAAATTCCTCCAGAGCGCTGTAAAAGACTCATTGCAAGTTATCGCAAACGCTTGATTGCAGTTATTGCTGCTAAGGGTTGCCCAACCAGTTATTAGGTTCAGGGGGCAATTACTTTTTCACACAGGGCCATGTAGGTTTGGATTTTTTCTCCCTAAATAATAAAAACATCATTTAAAAACTGCATTTTGTGTTTACTTGTGTTATATTTGACTAATGGTTAAATGTGTTTGATGATCAGAAACATTTTGTGTGACAAACATGCAAAAGAATAAGAAATCAGGAAGGGGGCAAATAGTTTTTCACACCACTGTATATATATGTATATATATATCCCGCTCTACATACTCGAATAATGGATACTTTATTCGCCATCAATGATTGTTTTGGTAAAGCCATACTCAGTGTATTCATTAGATGAACGGTAAAAAGTAAGAGCGAGGGGAGGATGACTCATTGAGGCATGCAGGCTGTAGTTAGCGTCAACTCTATCTGAATTCGCGATCACATTTGAAAAATATATCTTTTCAAGTTCTATTTAGTCCATATGTGTCAAACTCAAGGGCGGGCCACATCCGGCCCGGCGTGTAATTATATCCGGCCCGCGAGATCATTTTATATACTGTATTATTGTTATTAAAGCCCGAGTATATGAAGCGCTGGTAACACAATAAACTACATATCTCATAATGCAGTGCTTCAGCTGCCTTGCATCAGGGTAACCTGAATGCAATTCAGAAGATACAGAAAACAGCATAATTAAATAAGAATCTGACACTTCAGCGGACGTTTTAACCCGTGCACAATCACAAAGTGATTTCAAGTGAAGCTGCTTTTATGGGAGACACAAATGCACCAGTTCACCTTGCCCCACTTTCCCTGTTGCCAAGTACTGTTAAACCAAGTCGTCACTACGGTGTTCCCAAATACGCACTTTGCTGATAAACTGAGCGCACTGCGCACTGAGTTTACGCCGCTTTGGTGACTTTCATGAACAAAAAAAGCCCGTCTACATGCGGCTCGAACCTTGTGCATGTTTGGTAGCACATATCTGTGTGAGAAGCTGTTCTCAGTGATAAAGACTAACAAAACAGCACACAGGAGACGCCTCACTGATGAGCACCTGCAATCCATCCTGAGAATCTCCACAACACAGAACCTCACACCAAACAGAAACGAACTTGTGGCCAAAAAGAAGCCAGGCGACCAGCTCTAAAATGACATATGAGCAAAGACAACTGAATGATTTGATTTGTTATTGCACGTAAGAGCGGGAGTTATCCATTTTAACAAGCAGCGTATTGCACTGATACGAAATAGCTGTGTGTGTATATATGTAGATATGTATGTATATGTATATATATGTTTATATATGTGTGTGTGTATATATGTATATATATATATATGTATATATATATATATATATATATATATATATATATATATATATATATATATATGACAACAACACTCATCACTCACAACAGTGACAAAACAATTACATTGACAATCAGGTTACGTTATTTTAAAAATGTTTCCTTTTCTTTTCATTGCTTCTTTAACACACTACTTCTCACTTGCGAGCTGGTATTTTGCTAGTATATTATATATATAGCAAAATACCCGCGCTTCGCAGCGGAGAAGTAGTGTGTTAAAGAAGTAATGAAAAAGAAAAGGAAACATTTTAATAATAACGTAACATGATTGACATTGTCATGAGTGTTGCTGTCATATATATGCCTGTCTAAATAAGTCACCCTTGCTTCGCTCTTACTTTTTTACCGTTCATTTAATCATGGCTAGTGGCGGAAAAATTATAAAATGGAAGGAGGATTACACTGAGTATGGCTTTACCAAAACAATTATTGATGGCGATCTGTTTTTCTGTCTTAACCTCATATTTTTTCATACTTCTTCTCAAACCAAGGTGGTGCGAGGGTAAAATGAATAGGGATGCGCTGATCAAAGTAATCAGTGTACCAGGAAATCATTCATTGACAAAAGTCCCCCTTTGCTTGTAATGCAAAGTGTGATTAAATGCATTATTTTTTAACGCGTTATGGAGCACATGCATCGAAAATTCTCAGCTGTGCTTGTGCTAAGAAAAGGAAATATTTTAAAAATAACGTAACACAATTGTCAATGTAACCTTTTGTAAGTAGTGCCTGGAGGATTCAGTGTGGAGAAACTCTAGAGACAGCGTGTGTATTAACTTGTGGATTTTTTTGTGAGTATTTGGTGGCAGCGTGACGAAGTTGCTTCGAAAGACGGCGTTAGCCGCGGAGCTCAGCTCAGAGCGAAATTAGGTAAATGGGAGGGGAGATGATGATGTGACTCCCCCACCCGCCTTAACTGTCAATCCCCCACAAACACAGTCTTTCGGAATTTGCATAAGCACACCCTTTCACCTGCAATTTTAACTTAGTTACAAAGTGATCAAAACTCTTGTTTTTATCCTGCGTCCTCTCATTAAACTTTTATTCCGCATTACCCGTGGGCATGAGAAACACCAGCGGCAGCCTGTCTATGAACTTAATTTAAAGTTTAGGTTTACACCGTGCTTTCTTTCTGAAGTAGCAGCACTCATGAATATGGTAGTATATGTCACTCGCTTGCTTCTTATTGTTTCGCTGCCTTCTCAATTATATAATGCATATTTTCTTCAGCGCTTTTTGTAGGTCTTCCTGGTTTTCACGACCGCGTTGACAGTCAGTTCACGTGATTACGTGGGAGGCGTGATGATGTCACACGAAACTCCGCCCCCTCGGCTTTCGAGCTCAACTCCATTACAGTAAATGGAGAAAAATACCTTCCAGTTATGACCATTATGCATAGAATTTCGAAATGAAACCTGCACAACTTTTGTAAGTAAGCTGTAAGGAATGAGCCTGCCAAATTTCAGCCTTCTACCCACACGGGAACTTGGAGAATTAGTGATGAGTCAGTGAGTCAGTCAGTGAGGGCTTTATCTTTATTTAGTATAGATATGTGGTTAATTTCAGTGTATTTCATAAAGCCCACATCATGGATGTGAATCTAAAACAGAAAGGGAGACCACACAGGAACAATAGCACTGCTTTGACACTGGGAGCCAGCAGTCTGCAAAACCGAGCACAAACGTATGTGAGCGGCTTCACGCCAAGTTTAGTTTTTATACATCGTGATGTAAATGTGGAAATGGGCACAACTAACATTTTTGTGCATTCTCACCGTTTATATATGAGGCCCTAGATATTCATTGGCAGCGTTTGCATTTTTAAAATACCAACCTACTAGATATCCTAATAAGTAGATTACCACATCACTGTAACATGCTTGTTATTAAATACCACAAAAGTCTTTTGTGTTATTCACTGTTTTGTGGTTCTGTACAACACACAAATGACTTCACTTGCATCAGATCTTTTGCTAAAAAATGTTCTCTTAGCTTCAGATGTAGAAGTACAAAGGATGAAGAGTGAGTAAACTTTTACACTGTTTAACACTTGATTGGCTTATTAAGTATAACTCCATTTCTTGTTTCTCCAGAACACTTTTTTTCCTGAAAGAGGAGAGTTGTGGGATAGTTATCTATGTTAACCAGAGAGAAATTTGAAAGCGCACAGAAACATTTCAGCTTTAGTGCTGAATTTTAGACTTTTTAGCGTGAGAACCAGGATTCATTGAGCTACCCAAGTGATTCAATCAGAAAGTGTATTTTGTTTATTTAAAAAAGCCAATTTTCCAGGAGTGGGATTACATAAAGGTGCAGAACAATATGGTGCTTTGTTGCAAGCATTCTTTCAGTTTGGATTAGCTGCAACAAATACACCAAATTTTATAGTACATCTTACTAGACAGCCTGATCATTTATTGAATGTGTTTTATTTACAGTTCAATCACCTATAAAATACCTAAAAATAAATTAATAATGCTGTCATCATTTTATATCGGGTTTTATACTTATTCTAATTTTGTTATGGATCCACAGGATGGTTTTAGTCAATTGTATTTAGCTTGCCTGTGTATTGAAACATTATTTTACTTCAGTGCACTTATACAGTGGGATGCAAAAGTTTGGGCAACCTTGTTAATAGTCATTATTTTCCTGTATAAATCGATGGTTGTTACGATAAAAAATGTCAGTTAAATATATCATATAGGAGATACACACAGTGATATTTGAGAAGTGAAATGAAGTTTATTGGATTTACAGAAAGTGTGCAATAATTGTTCAAACAAAATCAGGCAGGTGCATAAATTTGGGCACCACAAAAAAGAAATGAAATCAATATTTAGTAGATCCGCCTTTTGCAGAAATTACAGCCTGTAGGTTCCAATGAGAGTCTGGATTGTCGTTGAAGGTATTTTGGACCATTCCTCTTTACAAAACATCTCTAGTTCATTTAGGTGGACAGCTCTCTTTAACTCACACCACAGATTTTTCAATTAAATTCAGGTCTGGGGACTGAGATGGCCATTCCAGAACGTTGTACTTGTTCCTCTGCATGAATGCCTTAGTGGATTTTGAGCAGTGTTTCGGGTTGTTGTCTTGTTGAAAGATCCAGGCCCGGCACAGCTTCAGCTTTGTCACTGATTCCTGGACATTGGTCTCCAGAATCTGCTGATACTGAGTGGAATCCATGTGTCCCTCAACTTTGACAAGATTCCCAGTCCCTGCACTGGCCACACAGCCCCACAGCATGATGGAACCACCACCATATTTTACTGTAGGTAGCAGGTGTTTTTCTTGGAATGCTGTGTTCTTTTTCCTCCATGCATAACACCCCTTGTTATGCCCAAATAACTCAATTTTAGTTTCATCAGTCCACAGCACCTTATTCCAAAATGAAGCTGGCTTGTCCAAATGTGCTTGAGCATACCTCAAGCGGCTCTGTTTGTGCTGTGGGCGGAGAAAAGGCTTCCTCTGCATCACTCTCGCATACAGCATCTCCTTGTGTAAAGTGTGCGAATGGTTGAACGATGCACAGTGACTCCATCTGCTGCAAGATGATGTTGTAGGTCTTTGGTGCTGGTCTGTGGGTTGACTCTGACTGTTCTCACCATTCGGCTTCTGTCTATCCGAAATCTTTCTTGGTCTGCCACTTGAGCCTTAACTTGAACTGAGCCTGTGGTCTTCCATTTCCTCAATATGTTCCTAACTGCGGAAACAGACAGCTTAAATCTCTGGGACAGCTTTCTGTATCCTTCCCCTAAACCATGATGGTGAACAATCTTTGTCTTCAGGTCATTTGAGACCCTCATGCTGCTACTCTTCAGAGAAAATTAAAGGAGGAGGGAAACTTACAATTGACCCCCTTAAATACTCTTTCTCATTTATAGGATTCACCTGTGTATGTAGGTCAGGGGTCACTGAGTTTACCAAGCCAATTTGAGTTCCAATAATTAGTTCTAAAAGTTTTGGAATCAATAAAATGACAACGGTGCCCAAATTTATGCACCTGCCTGATTTTGTTTGAACAATTATTGCACACTTTCTGTAAATCCAATAAACTTCATTTCACTTCTCAAATGTCACTGTGTGTGTCTTCTATATGATATATTTAACTAACATTTTTATCGTAACAACCAACGATTTATACAGGAAAATAATGACTATTAACAAGGTTGCCCAAACTTTTGCATCCCACTGTATGTGGTAAAGGTATGAACTGGAAAGAAAATTTAGTAGACCCAACATCATTATTTATGTACACTATATAAAGAATACTTTCATCTCAATACTACTTATTAGTAGTACTCACTGGAGCTAATCAACTTTGCTAAAAGAGCAATTCTTAATTGGCTTAATGTGAGTTACTTTTAGTACAGTGTAGGGCCATTAAGCCGTGGTGATTGGGGTCCATACTGCTTAACCACGGCTTAGGTGGTCCACGGCTTAAATATTTTTTGATAATGCATAAATTGCAATAAATAATGAAAAAATAAATGTTTTTTGATCACAATCCTTTCTCACGTGTTGACCCGCGAGTCGTCATTTTGAAAGTAGCGCCGTAGTCTCACAATCCTGATATTGCGTACTGCATATTAAATCGTGATTAGCGGTCTTGAAATTAATAATAAATTATTATTTAAGAATAACAAAACATATCAAATACATTTACAACATTTTATTTCACATCTTTTCATAAAAGTTACTAAATATTTATTTGTAACATTGCATGGCACAATACAGTATTAAAATAGTAATTATTTGACATATAAACAAAATCACACGCAAGCACTTTTATTACCATCACACATTAATACATTAACAATGTTATAAACATTTTAATAAAATTTTCATTTTTTTATTTCCAATATAAAATTAAACATACAGTAATATAATAGTTGTTATTACACAATAACAAGTTACAAAAAATCTTTATTTTTTAGTAAAATACGAGGTGATGTCAGCTTGCTTCTTGTTCCTAGAAGCTCTCATCTTGGTATCTGTTATGAGAGACTTCAGCTGTAGTGTCTTTACTTTATCCCCCACACACTCGTAGTACTCTAAGGCCACTTCAAGTCCTTTAACTGCATCATCAGCGGTTCTAGTTGGAGGTACTGGGACAGGATCTTCTTCTTCTTCATCTTCATTGTGGTTTTCCTCAGCTAAAATGGAGGATGCTATTGGGATGTCATCATGTATGGTGGACAATGCTGCAAGGATTTCTTGTACTGGTACACTTGAGTGGACAGCTGACATCAACTTCTGTTCTGCCTCCCATACTTCTTCTGGACTGAAACCTAGGAAGTCTTCAGTTTCGTCTTCTTCAACAGTAGTGAGGTTCTCTGTGATGGGACCTCCAAGGTCTTTAGTCCAACAATTTTGAATTGTTTCAGGCTTGATTGCTCCCCAGGCTGACTCAGACAAATACAGTGCTTCTTTAATTCTTCAGGAACATAGGGACACTCTTATCTTCTTCAACCATGGACTTTATCATCTCCCGTCTATAATTGGCCTTGAACACAGAAATGATGCCTTGATCTATGGGCTGAATCTTTAATGTTGTATTCTTTGGAAGGTAATAAACAAAAATCTTGCCATCTCTGGACTTCAATGTCTCTGCAGGGGGTTGGGCTGGACAGTTGTCTAGAAGTAGGCATTCTTGTGGTTCAATTCCCTTGTTTCTAAGATGCCTACGGACATCAGGGATGAACGTCTGGTGAAACCACTTCTCAAAAATTGCTACTGTCATCCAGGCATTCTTGGTGTGATCGTAGTCCAGTGGTAATGATGACATGTTGATGTTGTGGAAACATCTTGGGGATCCAAACTTGCCAATACAAAGTGGTGATAGCTTGTGATGTCCCGTCTAGTTACAGCAAAATAACATTGTCACCCTGTCTTTGATCTGTTTATAACCTTCTTTGCTGGCCTTGTCTTTCTTCATGGCTAAAGTCCTATCAGGCAGTATTTTGTAGTAAAGGCCCATTTCATCTGCGTTGTAAATTATCTTTTCTGTTTGCTGGTGTTCCTCTATGAATTGTTGAAATTTGGGAATGAACTCTTCTGCTGCTACAGTGTCTGCTGACTTAATCTCACCATTGATCTTTTCTTGTGAAATGCAGTGTCGCTGTTTCCACCTTTTCAACCAGCCACTTGAAACTGTAAACTCGTGATCTGCTTCGGGACCATGAATTTCCTTGTATAATTTTTCTTCCTGTGCTTGGATGACTGGACCAGAAATAGGGATACCATTGTTTCAAGCCTCACAAAATGCATTAAAAGTTGCTTTGTCTAATTCTGGATCTTTTGCTGTTCTGGCTCTCTTGCGTCTTAAACCACCTTTATCAAGCTCATCAAGAAATGTTCTTAATTTGTTTTTATCTTTGATCCATCCGCATAGTGTTGACTCAGGTACCCCTAACTCTCTGCTTACTTTAATGCGAGTTTCGCCATTTCGGATTCTTTCTATGCCATCCAGCTTTTGCTGAACATCACATGAAGCGTGTTTACGTTTATTACTCATGGCGTAAAAATTTTTAAAGCAAATATGATGTGCTCGCTATAGATTCAGAAACTGAAGTGATTTACGTTGGGTTTGTGACTCATATTTATACAATTTCAAGTTTTATCAGATTATCGAATTAAAAGTAATACTTTAAATACAAGTCGATTTTTTGCGGATTTACCGCGGATTAACTTTGTAGCATTGTAAGGTGTGAATCGGTTACAATGGCGGCCTCCATAACGCTGACACTCAGTGTGGATAAACCAGATTAATATTTGAATTTCATTGTAAGTTATTTTATTGTTTATTGATAAATAAAAGACTAATCTTCTATAAATACCTCTTTGAAGTTATGAGCCAGCATTTAAATATTTAATCCGCGATAGTGTTTAGCATGTCAATCATGGACATTTGAAATGCCAAAATGACAGCTGTCAACACCTGTCTCGAGTGTTTGAGAGGCCATGTTTAGGTCCGTACGATCCATAGTGTCAAAAAATTGGGATACAAGCTTTTTGCGTGGCTTAAAATTCGCAGATTACTGGCCCGCGGCTTAATGGCCCTACAATGTACTGATGTCTTGTCCTGTGCTATAGTTCCAGAGTCCTTCCTGGGTGTTTGTGATTTCATTCAGTGCTGCTTGATATATGAAGTGAGGCAATAATAATTTTTTTTTTTTTTTTGTGAAATACACACGCAAAGGAAAGACCATCGAGCCATATTTATATACAGTGCATCCGGAAAGTATTCACAGCGCATCACTTTTTCCACATTTTGTTATGTTACAGCCTTATTCCAAAATGGATTAAATTCATTTTTTCCCTCAGAATTCTACACACAACACCCCATAATGACAATGTGAAAAAAGTTTACTTGAGGTTTTTGCAAATTTATTAAAAAGAAAAAAATTGAGAAAGCACATGTACATAAGTATTCACAGCTTTTGCTCAGTACTTTGTCGATGCACTTTTGGCAGCAATTACAGCCTGAAGTCTTTTGGAATATGATGCCACAAGCTTGGCACACCTATCCTTGGCCAGTTTTGCCCATTTCTCTTTGCAGCACCTCTCAAGCTCCATCAGGTTGGATGGGAAGCGTCGGTGCATGGCCAATTTTAAGATCTCTCCAGATATGTTCAATCGGATTCAAGTCTGGGCTCTGGCTAGGCCACTCAAGGACATTCACAGAGTTGTCCTGAAGCCACTCCTTTGATATCTTGGCTGTGTGCTTAGGATCGTTGTTCTGCTGAAAGATGAACTGTCGTCCCAGTCTGAGGTCAAGAGCGCTCTGGAGCAGGTTTGAATCCAGGATATCTCTGTACATTGCTGCAGTCATCTTTCCCTTTATCCTGACTAGTCTCCCAGTTCCTGCCGCTGAAAAACATCCCCACAGCATGATGCTGCCACCCCCATGCTTCACTGTAGTGATGGTATTGGCCTGGTGATGAGCGGTGCCTGGTTTCCTCCAAACGTAACGTCTGGCATTCACACCAAAGAGTTCAATCTTTGTCTCATCACACCAGAGAATTTTGTTTCTCATGGTCTGAGAGTCCTTCAGGTGCCTTTTGGCAAACTCCAGGCGGGCTGCCATGTGCATTTTACTAAGGAGTGGCTTCCGTCTGGCCACTCTACCATACAGGCCTGATTGGTGGATTGCTGTAGAGATGGTTGTCCTTCTGGAAGGTTCTCCTCTCTCCACAGAGGAACTCTGGAGCTCTGACAGAGTGACCATCGGATTCTTGGTCACCTCCCTGACTAAGGCCCTTCTTCCTCGATCGCTCAGTTTAGATGGCCGGCCAGCTCTAGGAAGAGTCCTAGTGGTTTCAAACTTCTTTGACTTACTGATGATGGGGGCCACTGTGCTCATTGGGACCTTCAAAGCAGCAGACATTTTTCTGTAACCTTCCCCAGATTTGTGCCTCGAGACAATCCTGTCTCGGAGGTCTACAGACAATTCCTTTGACTTCATGCTTGGTTTGCGCTCTGACATGAACTGTCAACTGTGGGACCTTATATGGACAGGTGTGTGCCTTTCCAAATCATGTCCAATCAACTGAATTTACCACAGGTGGACTCCAATTAAGCTGCAGAAACATCTCAAGAATGACCAGGGGAAGCAGGATGCACCTGAGCTGAATTTTTTTTTATTTTAAATAAATTTGCAAACATCTCAAGTAAACTTTTTTCATGTTGTCATTATGGGGTGTTGTGTGTAGAATTCTGAGGGAAAAAAAAAATTTAATCCATTTTGGAATAAGGCTGTAACATAACAAAATGTGGAAAAAGTGATGCGCGGTGAATACTTTCCGGACTCACTGTATACAGGTCAAATCCCATTATAGCGAATACCTTTTCGTTCAGTTTTTTCATACCTGTATTTCTATGAAAAAAAGAAGTCACATCTATCATCTCGTTTTCATTCATTCTGTATTTTGATACCTTTATTTCTAAAAAAAAAAAGTCTCAAATAAAATGTTTTATTACATTTTAAGAAGTGCTGTTTTTTTATACAGGCATTGTCATGCTTGGGTCACAAAGTTGCATGAGAGACATGAGGGTGAGTCCAGGTTTTCAAGGAAAGCACAGATATTTTATTACTGCATGGAGAAGACAGGTGAAGCCTCAAGATGTCATTCAAAGTAGGAGCTGTTAGGAGCTGCGATACAGGCAGTTGTCCTGCTTTAGCTCCCATCTTCAGATTAGAAAACCATCAGTGGCTCAGAATCACCACTGTGGTAGATGTCGTCTAGAGAAGAGAGATTAGGAGAGTGCGAGGAACAGCATTTTCAATGCCTGATGTTAAATGTTCTGAACACTGTGCAACATGCACATTATGCAGTGAGCCTGATCCTGCATAGAACAGACAGTTACTTTGACCTTAGTTTACGGTTTACTGTATACGGTCACAACAGTATACTTATTTTCCCCATATTCATGATAAAAATATTTCTCTAACAGAAATTTAGTTATGGTCCCATGAGTTATAATGGGATTCCACCTGTACCTTCTTTTGGAAAATGTCGGGGAACTGCTACCATTAATATTACACTCAAAAACTGTAGAGAGCATTATAGCATGTCGGTGCACAATTTGTGAGGAGTGCAGGGATGATTACTCAATTTAAGAAAATACTATTCATCTATCCATCCATTATCCAACCCACTACATCCTAACTATAATTTCTCTTTTTTTTGTGTTGACACTAGATTACATCAGATATTTGTGGGAGCCTTTTCTGATCATGTTTTCATTATGGTACTGCCTACATACAAAACACTGTTTAAGTGTTCCGAACTAAGTCTCAAACAAATCAAGATGTGGACAAAGGGAGCTCTTTTTCTTCATTCCTGCAGGACAGTTATGATCACACAGACTCTGCCATATTTAAAGAAGCTGCCATCTATGGCCATCATATCAACTTAGAGAAGTATGCATCATTGGTCACTAACTATATTAACAAGTACAACAAGTAACTGTCTCAAAAGCCATCAGAATATATGCAAACTAGAAACCGTGCGTAAAATTGGAGCCATGTGCACTGTTAAAAACCTGTAATGCTGCTTTTAGATCGGGTGACAAAGTAACCCTCAAGACAGTGAGGGCAAACCTATCTTGGGCCATCAAAGCATCTTAGCAAGAGTATAGGAAGAAAATACACAGCCACTTTCTCTGCAGGGGTGATGCCTCCCTTCCAAATTATCTAAATAACTTCTATATGCTTTTTGATGCCCTGAATGACATACCTGCAAAGAAGTCCATCTCTCCTCAGGAGGTTTAGAGATTGTGCAAACCAGCTAACGGATATTTTACACACATCTACAACATTTTCCAGGTAGTCATCCCTAGGTGCTTCAGTACCACCACCATCATATCTGCCCTGTCTTTTACTTCACTGACTAAAATGTCCATGCTGTCCACACCCAACTGCATATCGAGGGTCCTGTGGTGGAACTGGTCAAGAGAACCAAATTCCTTGGTATACATCTGACAGCTAACTTATCTTGATCAATTAACACCATCTTCATAGACAAGAAGGTGCAGCATTGTCCCCACCAAGTTCAGCGGCCGTGGAAGGCAAGCCTACCTCTCCCCATTCTCACCACGTTCCACAGGGGTACCATTGGGAGTGTTCTGTCTTGTTTGGGAACAGCAATATTTCTGACCATAAGGGCCTACAATAGATCATTGAAACTTTTCTGCTCTCCATTAAAGACATCTTTATAAAGCGATTAATCTGTAAACTGTATGGCATTGTGAAGGACCCATCCTCTCATGGTCTCTTTGTCCCACGTCTATTTGGTTGAAGGTACAATAGCATATAAACCAGTTCTGCAAAAGCATCCTTCGCTGTCTGGACTCTGACCTTGGTGCTGCCCCCATGCTCTCACATCTACTCCCTGTCGCTTATTTATATGGTTTTCTTTCTTTCTTTCTTTCTTTCTTTCTTTCTTTCTTTCTTTCTTTCTGTCTTTCTGTCTGTCTGTCTGTCTGTCTGTCTGTCTGTCTTTCTGCCTTCGTATATACTGTATATTTTGCACTGCTATCCTGAGCAAAGTAATTTCATGCCATGGTATGCTGAAATACTGTGTATGGTTGGAATGAAAATAAAGCCACTTGACTTAAATTGTCTTATAAATTACCTTTAATAATTAGTTAATTTTCCTCTGCTCTAGACTATAGCAGTCATATACACACTTTTTGGTTTATTTTTCAGAGAGAGAATTTACAGTTTACATGATTCAGGAGACCTTTTATGTCATCTGGATTGTTTGGGTAGTACAATACTGTGTCAGTTTGTATTTAGATAGGTTTAGATAGATAGATAGATAGATAGATAGATACCAAGACTTCTGTTCTTACATCATAAACTCTCAGCTGACATGAGAAGAAAACCAGTGTCACAGGATACAACTTTTCCAGTGGTTTCATTTACATGATCTTGATAAATCATGGAACAGCTCTAATGTGACAACCGTAGCCACTGTGATTTACTATGGAAAAATCAGGTAGGTATAATTATTACTATTGCTAAGTAGGTTTGATTTTTGTTTTAAACTGTGTAGGGTATTTTTCTCATGTTCATGCAAGAGTTCACAGCCATTGAGTGCTAATCTTGCAGTACAATGGATACATTATGGTTGCAAGGAAAGAAGGGAAACATGCCACTCGAGCAGAGGAATGGCTTGGCTGTCAATTATCTCATTTTTGTTTTATCATGGGAGAATGAAAAAAGAAAAAAGACTAAGCACAGATTTTGGCTGAACTCTCTATGCAGAAAACATTTTTATGCAGCCACCATGGCTGTCAAGATGGATGTCAGTTGGATTGCAAAATGGTGCAAGTTTTTGATATTTCAGAACTTTGAAACTAGAGGTCATGAGGGAATTATATAATCTGTCATCTTTAGTCACTTGTGGTTGTGCCGTTTGATATCTTGAAGTAAACAAGATCCTGCAGTGACTTTGACTTAAGGTGTATATTTCTCCCAGTAACAGGTTCAAGAATCAAAACCTTGACTTTTGTCAGAATTGCTAACCAGTAGAACATCATGGTTCCTTTAAATATTAAGTTTTAATTATTTCATTTGTAGTAAATGCAAGAATATTTTCTGCATTTTCCACTAATGTTAATGATAGAACTGGGGGAAATGAGAGGCAGCCTTGTACATTATATACAACTATTTATATACTAGTTACATATTTGTACTTTGCATAACTGTTTAAAAATGTTTCTGTCTTAATTCATATACTGATTTTTTCAATCTTTTTTTTTTTGTTTTATTTTTGGTCTGTGGTAGAAATTAACAATAAAATTTTAGGAATGTCCCAGCCGGAGCAAAGAGGTTCCAGTTTGTCAGATTTTACTGGACAGAAGAAGCTGCTTGGATTTGGTGTATTTCTAGCATGGATTTTGCTTTTGAACTTTCTAGTGAATATGTGGATACTTTGCATTTTCACATTTTTTCTGCTTGTCTTGGGAGGATGGAAAGGATTTCAAGCCATTTTGGACAGCAACAGTTTGATCTACTTGGATCGGTTTATTAAACCAGAAAGAATTCTACCTTCTCCAGAGTCTGAAATGCAGTTGGATAATGAAATACATAGTACGATTAATAAAATTATTCGGGATTTTGTTAGCTCTTGGTATAGAACAGTATCCAGTGAACCAGAATTTGAGACTGAAGTTAAAAATGCCATGTACTCCATGGCATTGGAGCTTAAAAGGAGGGCAGAGCAGGTGGAAAGGAAAGCTTTTGCACAAAAACTACTGGGTTTATGTGGATGCCATTTGGAAAGCTACTTGATGGCAAAAAAAATTCAAAAACAAAATAGCACATCAACTGACAACATTTGGGAGTTTTACAAGGAAGTATGCTTTTTGCACCCGTCTTTAAAGAGCCCTACTGCTGAGCTTAACTTTGCAAAAGCAATTGTTGATCTACTTCTTCAGGTTCTAGTACCACAGTCACATTTAGAATCACGCACAGGTAGATATATTGTTGGTGAGCTCATCACTTGCAATGTTCTATTACCATTCATCTCCAAGGTGTCAGACCCAGATTGGATCAATGTGGCTCTGGTAGACCTTTTAACCAAGGCTAAGAATATTGATATAGAAGATGATCATGACAAACAGTTAGAAATTCATTGTTCTTTGCCACTGAAAATTCAGTCGGAAATGGCAAGTCACAATGCTGCCCAAACTCCAAAAAATATTGCTCTTCCAAGTTATGATGTTGAAGATGCACCAATGTGCTCTCAGCAAAAAACAGATGAAAACGAATCAAAAGAAGAAAACAGTGTTGATGTGCCATTTAATGCTAAAATAGATGAAAATGTCACAATGGATTATCTGAGGCCGGATCCTTACAGTTCTTTTTATTCTTGTGAGGACTCTGACCTGGAATCTCCAATGTCCAATGATTTTTGGAAAAGTTCAACTGAATCTTTGGTAATTATTAGTAATGATGAGGCCCTTCCTGAACAAGCTAAAGATTGTCCTACACCCACCAAATACACAAGTATTATAGATTCAGAAGATGAACTGAAATATATGTGTAACAGTTCAGGAGAGTGTGTTACGCCTAAAATAATTCCTGAGATTTCAGAGCCGACTGAGGAAGACTTCAGCAATCAAAACACAGCAGTTGCATTAGGTAGAAAAGAAGATATGCTGGAAAGCAAGCACAACAATGAAGGGGTTTTATGCGAAGAAGATGCCAAATCAATTTCTAGCTATTCTTGTAAAGAAGATCTGCTAACAGAACAAATAAGCAGTAGCCCACATGAGCTTTCAGTGGTTCCTCCTTTGCAGACTTCCTCTCCAACTACAGGTCTAGAATGCCTCGCATCATTCAGCTTTGAGCCTCTCAGTAGCCCAGATGGCCCAGTCGTCATTCAGAACCTGCGTATTACTGGGACAATCACGGCCAAAGAGCACAGGGGTATAGGCTCACATGTTTATACCCTTTACACAATCAAGGTAATATGATCACTTTTACAACATTTTTATTTATATATTTATTTATGTATATGTGTGTGGCCTGCACCGTGAGGTTGTGAGCCAGAGAGAAGACATCCGCGCGGCATGAAGAGAGCCTTTTTGATGAACAAGCGAAAACATGTACAGTTGCAGGTCAAGAAACCACCTAGTGACTCGCGGGTTTGACTCCTTGCGAAGGGCCATCCACTTTAAAGGTACATGGTCAGTCCTAGCCCAAGACGTAGTAGCGCAACTGTGGAATCACCCATTTAATCGCCATGGCTTCCTTTTCCATCGCTGCATACCTGGTCCTGGTCCAACAGTTTTCGGCTTAGGTACATGCCGGTCTGTTCAAAACAATCAACGCTTTGGCTCAACACAGCACCAAGGCCGGCATCTGAAGCGTCCGTGTGGAGGATAAACATTTAAAATACATCAGTCTGTGTGTGATGAATGAATCTAATATACAAGTTTCAGTTTTTGAATGGAATTACTGAAATAAATCAACTTTGTCATGATATTCTAATTTTATGACCAGCACCTGTATATAAACAATATAATGTAATTTAATATCCGTTAAGAGTCAGCATGTACAGTGTTCTCCCCAGAATTTTTTTCCAGCCGTGTGGTAGGAAAAAGTAGCCTGGTGGGGTGGGACAGGGAAATTTGGTGGTGGGTATAATTAAATGTGCACTATTTTTATTAGTTAATTATTATTAATTATTTTCCAAAGCTCAATATGACTTCCTTTTTTAAGGTTTGACACTGTGCCAGAATATTTTTATTAAATTTAAGAAGTATCAAATTCAGGATCCAGCAACCCTAAAATTTTAAATAACAATTGTTAAGACATAAACCAAGAGGCACAAGTATTTTCGCTGTCGGGAAGAAAAGTGAAAACAATGAAAAAAAAGTATGGGAAACCTAATGAAGAAAAATAAAATATTCTTCAAAACTAACTTGCATATGCAGAAGGTGTCTTCAGTTAAATATTTATTCCTAGAGGCCCAGTTGTCTGCAGCCTTCCCATAATCAAAGTCCCCAGGATCTGAGCTCCCCAAGGAGATCAGCATGAGATTATTTAGTGTGCTTTGATTCATGCGATTTCTCAAACATGTCTTGATCCTTTTAAGGGCAGAAAACCCCCTTTCACATTCAGCTGTGCTCACTTGGATCACTAGCCCAATATGAGCTAGTTTGGCTAAATTTGAAAAACTGTGAGCTTTGATGTCATCATTTTTAGTAAAATCTGCTTTGGACTGAAGTCTTTGTATGATTGACTTCTGATCATTTTTGACGCAACTGTCCATTCTTGCCTGCTACTTTCACATTTTTAAATTGGAGGGCTACCATTTTGGAGTAATGATCGAAAAGAATTTTAGCAGACTTACTTGAATCATGAGTTTCTGCATTGAAAACTTTTGAAAAGATGGAAATAATTGGCATGTCAGGGAATCTTGCATCTAGGTGCTTGACAACTGTCTCTAGGTGTTTATCATATATTGCAGTTTTGAATGACATTACAGCACTCTTTGTATAAACAATGAAGAGATTTGACCATTCTTCTGCCAAACAATGGTAAAGGCTTTGAAAATATCTCCCAGGAGTGTCTTTCAACTCCATGATGGACAATTTTGTGGGGAGCAAAATTGGCTCAGTTTCGGTAAGATTAACATCTTGCCTTTGCCAAGCCTTAGATAAGTTGGACAAAAAAGGTAATATGTCTGAAAGCATCATCAGAGTGGAAACAAAATTGTATGTTTTAATAAATCGGCTTAATCCTTCATCTGTGATATCATTTCATTCAGTGGTCTCTCCTTCCAGCACATTTATGACACTCCTCATACACTGTCCTAATGAAAGTACTGCAGAGTCAGGAGACACCCATATATTGTCACTGGCCATTTTCAGCTCAATCTGGGGAATGTTCAGAATATTTTGGATTTCTGTTAAACCAGCCATCCTAACTGAAGAATTTTGGAAGAAATAGAGCATCTGCCTTAAGATGTCATTCAGTTTTGTTAAATAAGGTACAGCAGCTGCTGCTTGGGCACTTGCAAGGGCCAATCGGTGGTTTAGACAGTGGCAGTTGACCAAGAGTCCAGCAGTTTTGACACACCTTTCTGTTGTTTCCCAATCATAATAGCCACTCCATCTGACCCTAGTTCAACCATATTAGCAGTTTTCAATCCTACACTGTGTGCACAATTATTAGGCAAGTGAGTATTTTGACCATATCATCATTTTTAATGCGTATATTCCAACTCCAAGCTGTATTAACTTGAATGCTTATTGGATTTAAGCACGTCAGGTGATGTGTATTTGTGTAATGAGGGAGGGTGTGGCCTAAGGAGATCAACACCCTATATCAAGGTGTGCAGAATTATTAGGCAGCTAGTTTTCCTCAGGCAAAATGGGCCAAAAAAGAGATTTAACTGACTCTGAAAAGTCAAAAATTGTAAAAAGTCTTTCAGAGGGATGCAGCACTTTTGGAATTGCTAAGATATTGGTGTGTGATCACAGAACCATCAAACATTTTGTTGCAAATAGTCAACAGGGTCGCAAGAAACGTGTTGAGAACAAAAGACGCAAATTAGCTGCCAAAGATTTGAGAAGAATCAAACGTGAAGCTACCAGGAACCCATTATCCTCCAGTACTTTCATATTCCAAGGTAAGGAGGGCTGAAACCCAACCACCACTGAACTAGAAACATAAGTTGAAACGTCAAAACTGGGCCAAGAAATATCTGAAGACAGATTTTTTTCAAAGGTTTTATGGACCGATGAGATGAGAGTGACTCTTGATGGACCAGATGGATGGACCTGTGGATCAGTAATGGACACAGAGCTCCACTCCAACGTGGAGGTGGGGTACTGGTATGAGCTGGTATTTTTAAAGATGAGCTAGTTGGACCTTTTGCATTGAAGATGAACTCAAAATCAACTCCCAAACCTACTGCCAGTTTTTTGAAGACACTTTCTTCAAACAGTGATACAGGAAACAGACCATGATTTTTATGCAGGCCAATGCTCCATCACTTGCATCGGTTCTCACTGCGTGGCCAGCCAGTAAAGGCCTTAAAGATGAAGGAATAATGACATGGCCCCCCTTCCTCATCTGACCTAAACCCTATCGAGAACTTGTGGGCACTTCTTAAACGCTAGATTTACGGGGGAGAAAAACAATACACCTCTCTGAAGAGTGTCTGGGAGGCTGTAGTCACTGCTCCACAAAAAGCTGATCGTCAACAGATCAAGAAACTGACAGACTCCATGAATGGAAAGGCTTATGACTGTTATTGGAAAGAAGGGTGGCTATATTGGTCACTGATTGATTGATTTATTTTTTTTGAAATGTCAGAGATGTTTATTTGTAAATTTTGAGGTGTTTGTTTATTATTCTCACTATAACAGATGAAAATAAACAAGTGAGATGGGAAAATTTTCATTTTTCCTTTAGTTGCATAATAATATGCACACTAATAGTTGCCTAATAATTGTGCGCACATATGTATTCCCCTGATGATGTTCACACTCACATTTCCGTTGTGAAACATTCAGGTTTCAGGTTTATTAACATTTTGGATTGACTGATAGCACTGTGTTTGTTCCATATTAAAATGAATCCTCAAAAATACAACTTGCCTAATAATTCTGCACTCCCTGTAGAGTGTCCATAGTCTCACTCAGTGTACAGGTTATAGTCTCCGCTTTGCCATTAATCATATTGCGTGTTGATACAAAACTAATTCTGACTTCTTTAGTTACCTGGCAAACATATTTAATGTAAATAATAAATTGTTTTACAACTGAGATGTCTGTGGTTTCATCACACAGAATACTGAAAAAATTTTCATCATGTATATTTTTCAGTATGTTAGACTTTATTTCTGATGCTAAGACATCCAGCAGCTCTTGCATTATTCTTTCAGAGGTGTAATGTGCACTTTACCAACACTGAGATGTTGTAAAAAGGATCAGCCCATTTCTTTACAGTGTTCCAACAGCTTTTCAAACAACGTTGTATGTGGCAACTAATTTTTTGCGAACCAATACGTATATCTTAAACCTCCTACAAAGGCATCTTTCTGTAAGTTATTTAACACAGTTAGAGATCTTTCAATTTGACCGATTCCAGATTGCTCTAGTACACGCTTTCCTA